>NC_072047.1:3183218-3283362 GCF_027791375.1 Indicator indicator
GGCACTGGGAGGGGACTGGGGGTCACTGGGGCATACTGGGCTGTATTGGGCAGCACTGGGAGGGGGCCTGGGGGCATACTGGGAGGCACTGGGAGGGGACTGGGGGTCACTGGGGCATACTGGGCTGTATTGGGCAGCACCTGGGAGGGGCCTGGGGGCATACTGGGAGGGATGGAGAGGGGACTGGGAGCATACTGGGAGGCACTGGGAGGGGACTGGGGGTCACTGGCGGCATACTGGGCTGTATTGGGCAGCCCTGGGAGGGGCCTGGGGGCATACTGGGAGGGATGGAGAGGGACTGGGCATCGGGAGGGACTGGGGCAGGGCATACTGGGCTGTATTGGGCAGCCCGGGAGGGGCCTGGGGCATACTGGGAGGCACTGGGAGGGGACTGGGGGTCACTGGGGCGTACTGGCTGTATTGGGCAGCCCTGGGGAGGGGCCTGGGTGCATACTGGAGGCACTGGGAGGGGACTGGGGGTCACTGGGGGCATACTGGGCTGTATTGGGCAGCCCTGGGAGGGGCCTGGGGGCATACTGGGAGGGATGGAGAAGGGGACTGGGAGCATACTGGGAGGCACTGGGAGGGGACTGGGGGGGTCACACTGGGGCATACTGGGGGCTGTATTGGGCAGCCCTGGGAGGGGCCTGGGGGCAGATGGGAGGGTTGGAGAGGGGACATGGGAGCATACTGGGGAGGGCACTGGGAGGGGACTGGGGGCTCACTGGGGCATACTGGGCTGTATTGGGCAGCCCTGGGAGGGGCCTTGGGAGCATACTGGGAGGGCACTGGGTAGGGGACTGGGGGTTCACTGGGGCATACTGGGCTGTAATTGGGCAGGCCCTGGGAGGGGCCTGGGGGCATACTGGGAGGGATTGGAGGGGGGCCGGGAGCATACTGGGAGGCACTGGGAGTAGACTGGGAGGACACTGGGGCATACTGGGCTGTACTGGGGCAGCCCTGGGAGGGGCCTGGGGGCATACTGGGAGGCACTGGGAGGGGACTGGGGGTCACTGGGGCATACTGGGCTGTATTGGGCAGCCCTGGGAGGGGCCTGGGGGCATACTGGGAGGGATGGAGAGGGGACTGGGAGCATACTGGGAGGCACTGGGAGGGGACTGGGGTCACTGGGGCATACTGGGCTGTATTGGGCAGCCCTGGGAGGGGCCTGGGGGCATACTGGGAGGGGACTGGGGGTCACTGGGGCATACTGGGCTGTATTGGGCAGCCCTGGGAGGGGCCTGGGGGCATACTGGGAGGGATGGAGAGGGGACTGGGGGCATACTGGGAGGCACTGGGAGGGATGGAGAGGGGCCTGGGGGCATACTGGGAGGCACTGGGAGGGATGGAGAGGGGCCTGGGAGGCACTGGGAGGGATGGAGAGGGGCCTGGGGGCATACTGGGGCACTGGAGGGATGGAGGGGCCTGGGAGGCACTGGGAGGGATGGAGAGGGGCCTGGGAGGCACTGGGAGGGATGGAGAGGGGCCTGGGGCATACTGGGAGGGATGGAGAGGGGCCTGGGGGCATACTGGGCAGCACTGGCGGTCACTGGGGCCATACTGGGAGGCTGCTGGGCCATGCTGGGACTGGGGTGCCTGGGAGGGAATGGGAGGGACTGGAGCTTGCTGGGATGAACTGGGAGGGGGACTGGGGAGCGATCCCCAAGGAGCTCTTACAAGGGCGACGCCAGGGGTGGGGCCCACAGAGAGTCTTAAAGGGGCGATGGGAGCTGCCCTGGGAGGGACCTGGGGGTCCAGAGGGTCCTGCTGGGACCCCCCCCCAAGGCCACCTGAGGACCTCCAGGTGGTGCCCACCCAGGTGGAGCTCCGAGGAAGCTCCTGAGATGCCTTCAACTTCTCTCCACCTCCTTTATTCCTCCGGAGCCCTCCCGGAGCCTGGGGCTGGGAGGGTCTGGACTGGTTTGAACTGGACCCCAACTGGTCTGGGGGGGGGGGAGGTCTTCTCCTACTCCCCCTCCTTGTCCTCCCCGTGGGTGATGACGTAGCAAATGTTCTTATAGTCCACATTGCCAGCGACGTCCGGGGGGAAGGCAGCCCACATGTTCTTGATCTACTGGGAGGCACTGGGATGGACTGGGAGGGACTGGGAGGGGAGGGGGAGGGACTGGGAGGGGACTGGGAGGGACTGGGAGGGACTGGGAGGGACTGGGAGGGACTGGGAGGGGACTGGGAGGGACTGGGAGGGACTGGGAGGGACTGGGAGGGACTGGGAGGGACTGGGAGGGACTGGGAGGGACTGGGAGGGGACTGGGAGGGACTGGGAGGGACTGGGAGGGGACTGGGAGGGACTGGGAGGGGACTGGGAGGGACTGGGAGGGACTGGGAGGGGACTGGGAGGGACTGGGAGGGACTGGGAGGGACTGGGAGGGGACTGGGAGGGACTGGGAGGGGACTGGGAGGGGACTGGGAGGGACTGGGAGGGACTGGGAGGGGACTGGGAGGGACTGGGAGGGGACTGGGAGGGACTGGGAGGGACTGGGAGGGGATGGGGAGGGACTGGGAGGGACTGGGAGGGGACTGGGAGGGACTGGGAGGGACTGGGAGGGAGTGGGAGGGACTGGGAGGGACTGGGAGGGGAGTGGGAGGGACTGGGAGGGGACTGGGAGGGGACTGGGAGGGACTGGGAGGGACTGGGAGGGACTGGGAGGGACTGGGAGGGACTGGGAGGGGACTGGGAGGGACTGGGAGGGATGGGAGGGACTGGGAGGGACTGGGAGGGACTGGGAGGGGACTGGGAGGGACTGGGAGGGACTGGGAGGGGACTGGGAGGGGACTGGGAGGGGATTGGGAGGGACTGGGAGGGACTGGGAGGGGATTGGGAGGGACTGGGAGGGACTGGGAGGGACTGGGAGGGGATTGGGAGGGACTGGGAGGGACTGGGAGGGGAGGGGGAGGGACTGGGAGGGGACTGGGAAGGGAGAGGAGGGACTGGGAGGGACTGGGAGAGGATTGGGTGGGACTCAGGGGGGACTGGGAGGGGATTGGGTTGCAGTGGGAGGAAACTGGGAGGGGACTGGGAGGGAATTGGGAGGGACTGGGAGGGAATTGGGAGGGACTGGGAGAGGATTGGGAGGGACTGGGAGAGGATTGGGAGGGACTGGGAGAGGATTGGGAGGGGACTGGGAGGGACTGGGAGAGGAATGGGAGGGGACTGGGAGGGGACTGGGAGAGGATTGGGAAAGGATTGGGAGGGATTGGGAGGGGACTGGGAGGGACTGGGAGAGGATTGGGATGCAGTGGGAGGGGACTGGGGGGGACTGGGAGGGGATTGGGAGGGGACTGGGAGGGACTGGGATGCAGTGGGAGGGTTACTGGTCTGTACTGGTCTGTACTGGTCTGCACTGGGAGCTCTCTCACCTCCTCGGGGCTGAACCGATCGCATTGGGTGGTCAGCAGCTCCTCCAGGCTGGGGGGACACCCAGTTCCAACCAGTTCAAACCAGTTCCAACCAGTGCCCCCCAGTACAGCCAGTCAGCCCCTCCCAGTCCCTCCCAGTCCCTCCCAGTTCCTCACAAGCTCTTCTTGATGCTTCCCTTCCCGTCTGGGTCCAGCACTTTGAAGGCTCCCATGATGACGTCCTCGGGGTCAGCCCCTGCCAGTACAGACCAGTTCAGACCAGTTATAGACCAGTCTAGACCGCTTCAGTCCAGTAACACCAGTATAGACCCAGTACAGCCAATATGGACCGTATAGCAGTTCAGACCAGTCAGCCCCCACTGCTCCTGGTCAGCTGAATCCACTCCCAGAGCCCTTCCGTCCCTCCACTAAGCTCCATGTCCCCCCCAGGTCCACCTCCCAAGTTCCCCACCTCCCGCCCAGTCCCACCCATCCCCTCCCAGTCCCTCCCAAGTCCCCCCAGTCCCTTCCCATCCCCTCCAGTCCCTGCCCATCCCCGCCTGTCCCTCCCAGGTGCCTCCCTGGCCAGGGCCTGCAGCAGCCCCGGCCCGTACCCACCTGTGCCCGCCCTGGGCCCCCCTGAGCCCCGCCCTGGCCAAGGACTGTCCGAAGGGACCTGGCACCGGACCTGGCAGGCGACCTGCACGACATGGCCCCGCCCTTCCACGCCCTGTGGACCCCATTGGGACCCGCCATTTGGAGCGCACTGGGCACAGGACTCCGCGGGGACCTGCCAGCCGAGCGGGAGGGGATTGGGAGGACTGGGAGGGGATTGGGAGGGACTGGCGGGGATTGGGAGGGACTGGGAGGCGGACTGGGAGGGGATTGGGTAGGTGAGAGGGAGGGGACTGGGTAGGGGACTGGGCAGGGGACTGGGAGGGGTGCATTGGGGAGGGACTTGGGAGGGGGACTGGGAGGGGACTGGTTGCGGGCACCTGGGGAGGGGATTGGGAGGGGACTGGAGGGACTGGCAGGACTGGGAGGGGACCTGGGGGGGCACTGGGAGGGGGACTGGGTGGGGTCTGGGCAGGGACTGGGGAGGGGATGGGAGGGGACTGGGAGGGGACTGGGAGGGGACTGGGAGGGGACTGGGGGAGACTGGGAGGGGACTGGGAGGGGACTGGGGGGGACTGGGGGGGACTGGAGCTTACTGGGAGGGGACTGGGAAGGGCTCTGGGAGTGGATTCAGCTGAGCCAGGAGGGGCAGTGGGGGCTGAGCTGGTCTGAACTGGTCTATACTGGTCCATATTGGTCTGTACTGGTCTATACTGGTGTGTACTGGTCTGAAGCGGTCTAGACTGGTCTATACTGGTCTGAACTGGTCTGTACTGGCAGGGGCTGACCCCGAGGACGTCATCATGGGAGCCTTCAAAGTGCTGGACCCAGACGGGAAGGGAAGCATCAAGAAGAGCTTGTGAGGAACTGGGAGGGACTGGGAGGGACTGGGAGGGGCTGACTGGCTGTACTGGGGGGCACTGGTTGGAACTGGTTTGAACTGGTTGGAACTGGGTGTCCCCCCAGCCTGGAGGAGCTGCTGACCACCCAATGCGATCGGTTCAGCCCCGAGGAGGTGAGAGAGCTCCCAGTGCAGACCAGTACAGACCAGTACAGACCAGTAACCCTCCCACTGCATCCCAGTCCCTCCCAGTCCCCTCCCAATCCCCTCCCAGTCCCCCCCAAGTCCCCTCCCACTGCATCCCAATCCTCTCCTGTCCAGCCCTTTTCCCCGACAAAATCACTGCCTTTCCTTTCCCATTTGCCTTCCCTGTACCCCCTCCAGTCCGCAAAGTACGTACTGTCCCGACCTATGGTCCCGCCCTATCAGCGCCTTGTCCAGACCCTTCCTCGTACCAGGCATACCCTTTAAGATGCCCAGTCCCTCCCATGGCCCGCAAAGTCCGCCTATGCCGACACTGGCCAAGCAATGGGGAGCCATAGGCTTACAATGGAAAAGAAATGGCACAACGGGTGTACCTCAAATTGCCGGAGAAATGGCAAGAAATGGCAAGAAAGCGCAGGCAATGGGACAACAAACTAGGACGACCCAGAAAGAATGGAAAGAAATGGCCAGCCCACGCACCGACAACATGGAAAGACATGGCCGCACCGCAATGGAAATTGAGAGAAATGGCAAAGAACTAGGATGAAATTGAAAAGATGGACAAGAAATGGGAACGAAAATGAAAGAAATTGAAGAGAAATGGACAGAAGCGCAATGCATTGGACAAACCGCAATTGCCCAGGACAGGCCAGGCCACTGACATGGAACTGGCAACAGAACCAGCCCTAGCCCCTCCCAGTCCCTCACCTGTCCCCTCCCCACCAGTCCTCCCCGCACCACCCTGGCACCTCCAGTGCCTCCCCCTCCCTCCAGTCCCTCCCAGTCCCTCCCATCCCCTCCCAGTCCCTCCCAGTCCCTCCCAGTCCCCTCCCAGTCCCTCCCAGTCCCTCCCAGTCCCTCCCAGTCCCTCCCAGTCCCTCCCAGTCCCTCCCAGTCCCTCCCAGTCCCTCCCAGTCCCCTCCCAGTCCCTCCCAGTCCCCTCCCAGTCCCCTCCCAGTCCCTCCCAGTCCCTCCCAGTCCCTCCCAGTCCCTCCCAGTCCCCTCCCAGTCCCCTCCCAGTCCCTCCCCATCCCCTCCCAGTCCCTCCCAGTCCTTCCCCCTCCCCTCCCAGTCCCTCCCAGTCCCTCCCACTCCCCTCCCAGTCCCTCCCAGTCCCTCCCAGTCCCTCCCAGTCCCTCCCAGTCCCTCCCAGTCCCTCCCAGTCCCTCCCAGTCCCTCTCAATCCTCTCCCAATCCTCTCCCAGTCCCTCCCATCCCTTCCCAGTCCCCTCCCAGTCCCTCCCCCTCCCCTCCCAGTCCCTCCCAGTCCATCCCAGTGCCTCCCAGTAGATCAAGAACATGTGGGCTGCCTTCCCCCCGGACGTCGCTGGCAATGTGGACTATAAGAACATTTGCTACGTCATCACCCACGGGGAGGACAAGGAGGGGGAGTAGGAGAAGACCTCCCCCCCGCCCTCCCCCACCTCCTGGACCCCCCCCCAGACCAGTTGGGGTCCAGTTCAAACCAGTCCAGACCCTCCCAGCCCCAGGCTCCGGGAGGGCTCCGGAGGAATAAAGGAGGTGGAGAGAAGTTGAAGGCATCTCAGGAGCTTCCTCGGAGCTCCACCTGGGTGGGCACCACCTGGAGGTCCTCAGGTGGCCTTGGGGGGGGGTCCCAGCAGGACCCTCTGGACCCCCAGGTCCCTCCCAGGGCAGCTCCCATCGCCCCTTTAAGACTCTCTGTGGGCCCCACCCCTGGCGTCGCCCTTGTAAGAGCTCCTTGGGGATCGCTCCCAGTCCCCTCCCAGTTCATCCCAGCAAGCTCCAGTCCCTCCCATTCCCTCCCAGGCACCCCAGTCCCAGCATGGCCCAGCAGCCTCCCAGTATGGCCCCAGTGACCGCCAGTGCTGCCCAGTATGCCCCCAGGCCCCTCTCCATCCCTCCCAGTATGCCCCCAGGCCCCTCTCCATCCCTCCCAGTGCCTCCCAGGCCCCTCTCCATCCCTCCCAGTGCCTCCCAGGCCCCTCTCCATCCCTCCCAGTGCCTCCCAGTATGCCCCCAGGCCCCTCTCCATCCCTCCCAGTGCCTCCCAGGCCCCGCTCCATCCCTCCCAGTGCCTCCCAGTATGCCCCCAGGCCCCTCTCCATCCCTCCCAGTGCCTCCCAGTATGCCCCCAGTCCCCTCTCCATCCCTCCCAGTATGCCCCCAGGCCCCTCCCAGGGCTGCCCAATACAGCCCAGTATGCCCCAGTGACCCCCAGTCCCCTCCCAGTATGCCCCCAGGCCCCTCCCAGGGCTGCCCAATACAGCCCAGTATGCCCCAGTGACCCCCAGTCCCCTCCCAGTGCCTCCCAGTATGCTCCCAGTCCCCTCCATCCCTCCCAGTATGCCCCCAGGCCCCTCCCAGGGCTGCCCAATACAGCCCAGTATGCCCCAGTGACCCCCAGTCCCCTCCCAGTGCCTCCCAGTATGCCCCCAGGCCCCTCCCAGGGCTGCCCAGTACAGCCCAGTATGCCCCAGTGACCCCCAGTCCCCTCCCAGTGCCTCCCAGTATGCTCCCAGTCCCCTCTCCATCCCTCCCAGTATGCCCCCAGGCCCCTCCCAGGGCTGCCCAATACAGCCCAGTATGCCCCAGTGACCCCCAGTCCCCTCCCAGTGCCTCCCAGTATGCCCCCAGGCCCCTCCCAGGGCTGCCCAATACAGCCCAGTATGCCCCAGTGACCCCCAGTCCCCTCCCAGTGCCTCCCAGTATGCTCCCAGTCCCCTCTCCATCCCTCCCAGTATGCCCCCAGGCCCCTCCCAGGGCTGCCCAATACAGCCCAGTATGCCCCAGTGACCCCCAGTCCCCTCCCAGTGCCTCCCAGTATGCTCCCAGTCCCCTCTCCATCCCTCCCAGTATGCCCCCAGGCCCCTCCCAGGGCTGCCCAATACAGCCCAGTATGCCCCAGTGACCCCCAGTCCCCTCCCAGTGCCTCCCAGTATGCCCCCAGGCCCCTCCCAGGGCTGCCCAATACAGCCCAGTATGCCCCAGTGACCCCCAGTCCCCTCCCAGTGCCTCCCAGTATGCCCCCAGGCCCCTCCCAGGGCTGCCCAATACAGCCCAGTGCCCCAGTGCCCCCAGTCCCCTCCCAGTATGCTCCCAGTCCCCTCTCCATCCCTCCCAGTATGCCCCCAGGCCCCTCCCAGGGCTGCCCAATACAGCCCAGTATGCCCCAGTGACCCCCAGTCCCCTCCCAGTGCCTCCCAGTATGCTCCCAGTCCCCTCTCCATCCCTCCCAGTATGCCCCCAGGCCCCTCCCAGGGCTGCCCAATACAGCCCAGTATGCCCCAGTGACCCCCAGTCCCCTCCCAGTGCCTCCCAGTATGCCCCCAGGCCCCTCCCAGTGCTGCCCATACAGCCCAGTATGCCCCAGTGACCCCCAGTCCCTCCCAGTGCCTCCCAGTATGCCCCCAGGCCCCTCCCAGGGCTGCCCAATACAGCCCAGTATGCCCCAGTGACCCCCAGTCCCCTCCCAGTGCCTCCCAGTATGCTCCCAGTCCCCTCTCCATCCCTCCCAGTATGCTCCCAGGCCCCTCCCAGTGCTGCCCAATATAGCCCAGTATGCCCCAGTGACCCCCAGTCCCCTCCCAGTGCCTCCCAGTATGCCCCCAGGCCCCTCCCAGGGCTGCCCAATACAGCCCAGTATGCCCCAGTGACCCCCAGTCCCCTCCCAGTGCCTCCCAGTATGCCCCCAGGCCCCTCCCAGGGCTGCCCAATACAGCCCAGTATGCCCCAGTGACCCCCAGTCCCCTCCCAGTGCCTCCCAGTATGCTCCCAGTCCCCTCTCCATCCCTCCCAGTATGCCCCCAGGCCCCTCCCAGGGCTGCCCAATACAGCCCAGTATGCCCCAGTGACCCCCAGTCCCCTCCCAGTGCCTCCCAGTATGCTCCCAGTCCCCTCCCATCCCTCCCAGTATGCTCCCAGGCCCCTCCCAGTGCTGCCCAATACAGCCCAGTATGCCCCAGTGACCCCCAGTCCCCTCCCAGTATGCTCCCAGTCCCCTCTCCATCCCTCCCAGTATGCCCCAGGCCCCTCCCAGGGCTGCCCAATACAGCCCAGTATGCCCCAGTGACCCCCAGTCCCCTCCCAGTGCCTCCCAGTATGCTCCCAGTCCCCTCTCCATCCCTCCCAGTATGCCCCCAGGCCCCTCCCAGGGCTGCCCAATACAGCCCAGTCTGCCCCAGTGACCCCCAGTCCCCTCCCAGTGCCTCCCAGTATGCCCCCAGGCCCCTCCCAGTGCTGCCCAATACAGCCCAGTATGCCCCAGTGACCCCCAGTCCCCTCCCAGTGCCTCCCAGTATGCCCCCAGGCCCCTCCCAGGGCTGCCCAATACAGCCCAGTATGCCCCAGTGACCCCCAGTCCCCTCCCAGTGCCTCCCAGTATGCTCCCAGTCCCTCTCCATCCCTCCCAGTATGCTCCCAGGCCCCTCCCAGTGCTGCCCATATAGCCCAGTATGCCCCAGTGACCCCCAGTCCCCTCCCAGTGCCTCCCAGTATGCCCCCAGGCCCCTCCCAGGGCTGCCCAATACAGCCCAGTATGCCCCAGTGACCCCCAGTCCCCTCCCAGTGCCTCCCAGTATGCTCCCAGTCCCCTCTCCATCCCTCCCAGTATGCTCCCAGGCCCCTCCCAGTGCTGCCCAATATAGCCCAGTATGCCCCAGTGACCCCCAGTCCCCTCCCAGTGCCTCCCAGTATGCCCCCAGGCCCCTCCCAGGGCTGCCCAATACAGCCCAGTATGCCCCAGTGACCCCCAGTCCCCTCCCAGTGCCTCCCAGTATGCCCCCAGGCCCCTCCCAGGGCTGCCCAATACAGCCCAGTATGCCCCAGTGACCCCCAGTCCCCTCCCAGTGCCTCCCAGTATGCTCCCAGTCCCCTCTCCATCCCTCCCAGTATGCCCCCAGGCCCCTCCCAGGGCTGCCCAATACAGCCCAGTATGCCCCAGTGACCCCCAGTCCCCTCCCAGTGCCTCCCAATCCTCTCCCAGTCCCCTCTAATCCCCTCCCAGTCCCTCCCAGTCCCCCCCAGCTCCTTCCCCTGACTCATTTCCAGGCTCTTTTAGGTCATTTTTCTTTCTCTTTGTTCTTTTGATTTCTTTTGTCGGGGCGGGGGTTGTCCCCAGGAGGGTCCCGCGGGGAGGCGGGGGGGGGATGGTGCTCCCCGGAGGGGGGGGGGGGGGGGTCGGGGGTCCCCCCTCAGTCCCCCTTGGGGCGCTCCGAGGCGTCGATGGCAGCCAAGGCCTTGGCAGCTGCCCCCAGCTGCAGGAGGTTGACTCCGAACTTGAGCGCAGCCCAAGGGGCGGCGAGGCAGAGCCCCGCCCGGAACAGCCCCACCCCCCCCGGCAGGGCTGGGGGGCAGGGCAGGGCAGGGCTCAGCCTCCTCCCGGCGCCCCCAGCGCTCCCCGTGCCCTCCCAGTGCTCCCAGTGCCCTCCCAGTGCCCCCCCTTGGTGGCCTCTTCACACCCCGAGGGAGCCTCCCTGCCTGTGCTGCTTCCCCAGCAGCTGCTGCACTCCTGCCAGTGCCGCTTTAAGGCTCCCTGTGGGCCCCACCCCTGGCGTGGCCACTTTAAGAACCCCTTGGGGTTGGCTCTTCTGAGCTCCCAGTGCCTCCCAGTGCCCCCAGTTCCCTCCCAGTGCTCCCAGTTTGACTCCCAGTGCCCTCCCAGTGCTCCCAGTTCCCTCCCAGTGCCTCCCAGTGCCTCCCAGTTCCCTCCCAGTGCCTCCCAGTGCCCTCCCAGTGCCTCCCAGTTCCCTCCCAGTGCCTCCCAGTTGCCTCCCAGTGCCTCCCAGTTCCCTCCCAGTGCCTCCCAGTTGCCTCCCAGTGCCTCCCAGTGCTCCCACTTCAGCCCCCAGCGCCCCCAGCGCTCCCCGTGCCCTCCCAGTGCTCCCAGTGCCCTCCCAGTGCCCCCTCTTGTGCCTCTCACACCCCAGGAGCCTCCCTGCCTGTGCTGCTTCCCCAGCAGCTGCTGCACTCCTGCCAGTGCCGCTTCAAGGCTCCCTGTGGGCCCCACCCCTGGCGTGCCCACTTAGACCCCCAGTTGGCTCCCAGTGCCCCCAGTTCCCTCCCAGTTCCCTCAGTTTGGCTCCCAGTGCCCTCCCAGTGCCCCCAGTTCCCTCCCAGTGCTCCCAGTGCCTCCCAGTGCTTCCCAGTCCCTCCCAGTGCCTCCCAGTGCCTCCCAGTGCCTCCCAGTCCCTCCCAGTGCCTCCCAGTGCCTCCCAGTGCCTCCCAGTGCCCTCCCAGTGCCTCCCAGTGCCTCCCAGTCCCTCCCAGTGCCTCCCAGTGCCCTCCCAGTGCCTCCCAGTGCCCTCCCAGTGCCCTCCCAGTGCCTCCCAGTGCCTCCCAGTGCCTCCCAGTGCCCTCCCAGTGCCTCCCAGTGCCTCCCAGTGCCTCCCAGTCCCCTCCCAGTGCCTCCCAGTGCCTCCCAGTGCCCTCCCAGTGCCTCCCAGTGCCCTCCCAGTGCCCCCCTGTGGCCTCTCATCCCCCAGGTGCCTCCCTGCCTGTGCTGCTCCCCAGCACTGCTGCACTCCTCCCAGTGCCCTTTAAGGCTCCCTGTGCCCCACCCCTGGCGTGCCACTTAAGACCCCTGGGTTGCCTCTTCTGAGCTCCCAGTGCCTCCCAGTATCCCCAGTTCCCTCCCAGTGCCTCCCAGTTCCCTCCCAGTGCCTCCCAGTTTGGCTCCCAGTTCCCTCCCAGTGCTCCCAGTTCCCTCAGTTTGGCTCCCAGTGCCCTCCCAGTGCCCTCCAGTGCCCTCCCAGTCCCTCCCAGTGCCCTCCCACTGCCTCCCAGTGCCCTCCCAGTGCCCTCCCAGTGCCTCCCAGTGCCTCCCAGTGCCTCCCAGTGCTCCCCAGTCCTCCCAGTGCCCCCAGTGCCTCCCAGTGCCCTCCCAGTGCTCCCAGTGCCCTCCCAGTGCCCCCCTGGTGCCTCTCACACCCCAGTGCCTCCCTGCCTCCAGTGCTGCTCCCCAGCAGCTGCTGCACTCCTGCCAGTGCCGCTCCAGTGCTCCCTGTGGCCCCACCCCTGCGTGCCCACTTTAGAACCCCTGGTGCCTCTCCAGTGCCTCCCAGTGCCTCCCAGTGCCCCCAGTGCCCTCCCAGTGCCCCCCAGTGCTCCCAGTGCCCTCCCAGTGCCCTCCAGTGCCTCCCAGTGCCCTCCCAGTGCCTCCCAGTGCCCTCCCAGTGCCTCCCAGTGCCTCCCAGTCCTCCCAGTTGCTCCCAGTGCCTCCCAGTGCTCCCAGTCCCTCCCAGTGCTCCCAGTTTGGCTCCCAGTCCCCTCCCAGTGCTCCCAGTGCCCTCCCAGTGCTCCCAGTCCCCTCCCAGTGCTCCCAGTGCCTCCCAGTGCCCTCCCAGTGCCCCCAGTGCCCTCCCAGTGCCCCCAGTATGGCTCCCAGTGCCTCCCAGTGCTCCCAGTGCCTCCCAGTGCCCCCAGTATGGCTCCCAGTGCCCTCCCAGTGCTCCCAGTGCCCTCCCAGTGCCCTCCCAGTGCCTCCCAGTCCCCCAGTGCCTCCCTGCCAGTGCCTCCCAGTGCTCCAGTGCCTCCCAGTGCCCCTTAGGCTCCCAGTGCCCCCAGCCCCTGCGTGCCACTAGTCCCCCAGGTTGCTCCTAGTGCTCCCAGTGCCTCCCAGTGCCCTCCCAGTGCCTCCCAGTGCCTCCCAGTCCCTCCCAGTGCTCCCAGTCCCTCCAGTGCTCCCAGTGCCCTCCCAGTGCTCCCAGTCCCTCCCAGTGCCCTCCCAGTGCCTCCCAGTGCTCCCAGTATGGCTCCCAGTGCCCTCCCAGTGCTCCCAGTGCCTCCCAGTCCCTCCCAGTGCCTCCCAGTCCCTCCCAGTGCCTCCCAGTTGCTCCCAGTGCCCTCCCAGTGCCTCCCACTGCCCTCCCAGTATCTCCCAGTGCCCTCCCAGTGCTCCCAGTGCCTCCCAGTCCCTCCCAGTGCCCTCCCAGTGCCTCCCAGTACCCCCAGTGCCCTCCCAGCGCTCCCAGTTCCCTCAGTTTGGCTCCTAGTTCCCTCCCAGTGCTCCCAGTTTGGCTCTCAGTTCCCTCAGTCTGGCTCCCAGTTCCCTCTCAGTGCTCCCAGTGCCCTCCCAGCGCTCCCAGTTCCCTCAGTTTGCCTCCCAGTTCCGTCCCAGTGCCCCCAGTCTCACCAGGTCCCTCGCTGGTGGCCAGCAGGCTCAGGCAGCAGTAGAAGACCTCATTGCCAGCACACAGCAGGAACAAGAGGGGCTAAGGGGTGTGGGAGGGGCCAGCAGCCTCAGACACGCCCCCAGCGCATCCCCATTGGTTCCCACTGCGCTGGGGCACGCCCCCCCCCACCACGCCCCCTGCACCCCTCAAGCTACTCTGCCCCAGTCTGCTCTAAGCCCTTCCCAATCCTCACCAGTCCCTCCCAGTCCCTTCTAATCTTCTCCCAGTCCCTCCCAGTCCCCTCTAATCCTCTCCCAGTCCCTCCCAGTCCCCTCTAATCCTCTCCCAGTCTCCTCTAACTCCTTCCTAGTCTCCTCTAATCCCCTCCCAGTCCCCTCTAACCCCCTCCCAGTCCCCCCTAACCCTCTCCCAGTCCCTCCCAGTCTCACCCTGTTGCTGTAGTAAAGCTGCAGGACTCGAGGCCCCTCCCCCGTGATGGCCTTGTGGCTCCGCCCCCCCTGCAGGGTCGCACTGGGATTGGGTGAGAGGGGAGCAGGGGGCAGGGTTACAGCAGGATTCGAGCAGCTCCAAGCCCCGCCCACCCCAGTGCCTCCCAGTTCCTCCCAGTGCCCTCCCAGTACCTCCCAATCCCCACCCTGTCCCTGCCCATCCCCTCCCAGTCCATCCCAGTTGCCTCCCAGTACCTTCCCAGTACCTTCCAGCCCACCCCAGCTCCTCTCATCCTCCCCAGTCCCTCCCAGTGCCCACCCAGTCCCTCCCCAACCTCCTTTCCGAGAGTCTCCCAGTCCCTCCCAGCTGCCTCTGCCCCTCCCCCACCAGTGCATGTGCAGCCAATGGGAGGCCAGATCCACAACGAGGCTGAGCTGGAAGAGAGGAGCTGCCATTGGGTAGAGCAGGGCCAGGTTGACCAATAGGCAGGCAGAGGCCAGGCGGTCGGTGAGCATGTCCAGCATGGCGCCCAGGCGGGAGCCTGAGGGGAGAGGGAGGGAGAGGGAGGGAGAGGGAGGGAGAAGGGAGGGAGAGGGAGGGAGAGGGGAGGGAGGGGGGAGGGAGAGGGGAGGGAGGGGGGAGGGAGGGGGGAGGGAGTGGGGAGGGAGGGGGGAGGGAGGGGGGAGGGAGTGGGGAGGGAGGGGGGAGGGAGAGGGAGGGAGAGGGAGGGAGGGGGAGGGAGAGGGAGGGAGTGGGGAGGGAGTGGGGAGGGAGTGGGGAGGGAGGGGGAGGGAGTGGGAGGGAGTGGGGAGGGATGGGGAGGGAGGGGGAGGGAGAGGGAGGGAGTGGGGAGGGAGGGGGAGGGAGGGGGAGGGAGGGGAGGGAGTGGGAGGGAGGCGAGGGGGGGAGGGAGGGGGAGGGAGGGGGCGGGAGGGGGAGGGAGGGGGGAAGGAGGAGGAGGGAGAGGGGAGGGAGGGGGGAAGGAGGGGGAGGGAGGGGGGGGGAGGGGGAGGGAGGGGAGGGAGGGGGAGGGAGGGGAAGGGAGGGGAAGGGAGGGGAAGGGAGGGGAAGGGAGGGGAAGGGAGGGGAAGGGAGGGGAAGGGAGGGGGAGGGAGGGGGGAGGGAGGGGGGAGGGAGGGGGGAGGGAGGGGGGAGGGAGGGGGGAGGGAGGGAGGGGGAGGGACTGGGAGGGGACTGGGAGGGTCCCATTGGCCCTCGGCCATCCCCCCCGGCAGTCTCCGCCCCCGCAGCGGAAGCCCCGCCCCTACCCTGGTCCAGCAGCCTGGCCACGTGACCATCGACGGCATCCAATAGGCCGCTGAGGGCGTAGCAGCTCATGGCCAATCCCGGCTGCCGCGGCAGCAAGGAGAAGGCGACGGCAGCCAATAGGATGCGAGCATAGCCTGGGGGGCGGGACCAGCGCGAGGAGAGGGCTCAGGGACAGCGCCCAGGGCCCCCCAGTGCCTCCCAGTATGGCCCCAGTGCCTCCCAGTATGGCCCCAGTGCCTGCCAGTGCCTCCCAGCATGGCCCAGCAGCCTCCCAGTGCCTCCCAGTATGGCCCCAGTGCTTCCCAGTATGGTCCCAGTGCCTGCCAGTGCCTCCCAGCATGGCCCAGCAGCCTCCCAGTATGGCCCCAGAGTGCCTCTCAGTATGGCCCCAGGGTGCCTCCCAGTACAGCCCCAGTGCCCCCCAGTACGGCCCCAGTGCCCCCCAGTATGGCCCCCAGTATTGCCCCAGTGCCTCCCAGCGCCTCCCCGTATGGCCCCAGTGCTTCCCAGTGCCACCCAGTATGGCCCAGCAGCCTCCCAGTGCTTCCCAGTATGGCCCCAGAGTGCCTCCCAGTATGGCCCCAGGGTGCCTCCCAGTATGGCTCCAGCAGCCTCCCAGTGCCTCCCCGTATGGCCCCAGCAGGCTCCCAGTATGGTCCCAGTGCCTGCCAGTGCCTCCCAGCATGGCCCAGCAGCCTCCCAGTGCCTTCAAGCATGGCCAAAGTGCCTCCCAGTATGGCCCAGCAATCTCCCGCTGCCTCCCAGTATGGCCCCAGTGCCGCCCAGTGCCTCCCAGTATGGCCCCAGTGCCTCCCAGTTTGCCCCCAGTCCCCTCTCGTCCCTCCCAGTCCTGCCCAGTCCCCTCCCAGTCCATCACCAGTTCCCCCCAGGTCCTTCCCAGTGCCTCGCGCTCCCCTCCCAGTGCCGCCCAATGCCTCCCAGCATGGCCCAGCAGCCTCCCAGTGCCTCCCAGTATGGCCCCAGTGCCTCCCAGTATGACCCAGCAGCCTCCCAGTATGGCCCCAGTGCCTCCCAGTGCTTCCCAGTATGGTCCCAGTGCCTCCCAGTATGGCCCCAATGCCTCCCAGTCCCCCCCAGTTCCCTCCCAGTCCCCGCTGGCTCCCTCCCCCGTCCCTCACCGATGATGTTGGGCAGGAACAGGAACACCTTCCCCGCTCCGCCTCCCGCCATGGCCGCGGGACCCCCCAGGCGCCCCCCGGGACCCCGCACCCTGCCGCGGCCCCCTCGGAACACCTCGGAAGTTCCCGCCCCCTTCCCCGCCCCTCCGCCAATCGCCTCTCACGGCGGCCGCAGCACGACCAATCAGAAGGCGGCCGGAGGGTCCGAAAGGGCGGTGGCTCCCGGCACGCACCGCGCAGGGCCCTCCGGGAGCCAATCAGAAGGCGGCTGAGGGGATCCAAGATGGCGGCGGCTCCCGGCACGCACCGCGCGGGACCCTCCGAGAGCCAATCAGGAGACGGTTGGAGGGTCCAAGATGGCGGCGCTCCCGCGGGGCCTGCGCCGTTGCCATGGCGGCGCGGCGGGTCCTGCAGCGGGACCGCCCTCCCGGCTTGATTAATTAGCAATGAGCTAATTAAGGCGGGAACTAAGGAGCGGCCCTGCGCTGGGAGGGTGCTGCCGACCCTCCGCGGGTGGTTCATGAACCTCGCAGACCTCCTCCGCCTTCGGTTAACCTCCAGGCCCCTCTCCGCCGAAGCGCTCCCCAAGCCCCTCCCGACCTCTCCTCCCCTCCCCCGGGGACTCTCCGGGTCTGCTCCCCACGACCTCAGCCTCCCCTCTGCCCCCCAGACCCTCCCCAAAAAAAAGAAGAGGAAGAGGCAGAGGAAGGTCTCCAAGTGTCGAATTTTTTTATTGAACCAAAACAGCTCCGAGGGAGCCCAAACCTCACAGCCGAACCTGCCCCGAGGCAACCGAACGACCCCAAGAGCTCTTCCCCCTCCAAACCCGGGACCCCTCCCCCTCCAAGCAGCCCCCAAGAGGGAAGGGAAATAAATAAAAAGGGGGAGGGGGACCCCAAAAGTGTGCGGGGGAGGGGGGAGAGGGGCTCGGAGTGGAGGAGGGGCTCCAAGCTTAGGGGGAACCAAAACAGGGGAGTGAAGGGGGAGGAGGAGACCCGAACTGTGAGCCCCAGACCTAAACTGGGAGTCCCCAAACCCCAACCTGAGAGCCCCAGACCCAAACTGGGAGCCCCAAATCTAAACTGGGAGTCCCCAAACCCCAACCTGAGAGCCCCAGACCCAAACTGGGAGTTCCCAAATCTAAACTGGGAGCCCCAGACCCAAACTGGGAGCCCCCAGATCTAAACTGGGAGCCCCAGACCCAAACTGAGAGCCCCAGATCCAACCTGGGAGCCCCAGACCTAAACTGGAAGCCCCAGACCCAAACTGGGAGCCCCAGACCCAAACTGAGAGCCCCCAGATCTAAACTGGGAGCCCCAGACCCAACCTGGGAGCCCCCAGACCCAAACTGAGAGCCCCAGCCCAACCCTTCCCAACCCTGCCCTGCCCTGCCCTTCCCTGCCCTGCCCTGCCCTGCCCTGCCCTCCCCTGCCCTGCCCTCTGGTCCCCCCCCGCGGCCCGGCGCGGGGTCTCCGCCGTCACCTCCAGGGCGGCAGCGCCTGCGCCGCTCGCGGCCCCGCCCTGCCCCGCGGCGGGAAGCTCCTGGCGGGAAGGGCTCTGGCCGGGGGCGCCCTGCGGGGCGTGGCCAGCCGGGGGATGCGGCTGGGCCTGGCCCCTCCCCCCTGCCCTCCCTCCAGCCTCGCTTCCCGCCACAACTTCCCCGCCCACTCCTTGCCCCACCCCCACGCCCTGCCCAGCAGCCAATAGGAAGCGGCCGCGGCTCCCCCCCCGCCCTGCTCTCCCCTTCCGCTCCTCCTCCTCCTCAGCACCGGCAGCCGCGACCGGAACCCTCCCTTGTTGGTCTTGGGGAAGAGGCGGAAGAGGCCTCGCTCGGAGGCCACCCCCAGCCTCAGCAGGGCCCCGAAGAGAGCCGGGGGCAGCCCCAGGAGTAGCCTCAGCCACCAGCGCCGAGCGCGCAGCCTCCAGGCGCCGCCCCTGGCCGCCTCCCCTAGGAGGTAGAGCGGGAGGAAGAGCCACGGAGCCGCCCACAGCCTCCCCGCCGCCGCCGCCGCCACCACGTAGAGCCGGCGGCGCTGCACGCTGAGCGCCAGCAGCCCCAGCGCGGCCGCGCAGCAGCCCAGCGAGCCCCAGGGCAGCAGGCCCCAGCGGCACCACAGCGGCCGCAGGGCGTAGGCCGCCGCCAGCCCCGCGGCGCCGCTCCGCAGGCTGAGCAGCAGGCCCCAGAGGCCTCCCTTCTGCACCCAGAGGGCCGACAGCAGGAAGAGCAGCGGTGGCAGGCCGGGCCAGAGGGCGAAGGCTAAGGCCAGGGCGGAGCAGACCACGTGGGGGAAGAGCGGAGGCCACAGGGCGGCCGAGGGGGAGGCGCTCTGGGCCGGCCGGGGTCCTGCTCCTGCGGGGGTGGCTCTGGGGGCCGCGGGCAGCGCTCGGACACCTCCCGGGGCCGGCTGCGGGCTGCCCGGGGCCGCTTGGGTGTCCCCCGGCGGCGTTCGGTGGCCCCTGGGGGAGGCTTTGTGGCCTCCCGGGGCCGCCCTGGCCGCCCCCTTGGGTCCCTCCGGAGCTGTTCTGTGTGCCTCTGTGGCCGCCCTGTGCCCCTCCGGAGCTGTTCTGTGTCCCCCCGGCTCCCCTCCAGCCTCCCCCGCAGTCCCTCCGGGGCCCTCCAGCGCCGCCCTGGGCTCCCTCGCAGCCTTTTGGCTCTCCCTCAGAGCTGCTTCGGGGGCCGCTCCTCGGGGCCCCGCCGCCGCCATCTTGGGCCCGGGCGCCTCCATTTTGTGTTCCTCCAGCCCTGCCCCGGGACCCCCCCGGGGCACTTCCCGAGGCTCCCCTCCGGCTCTGGGCTCCCTGGACGCCATTTTGCGGCTCCCGGCCTCCATTTTGAGGTCCTCTGAGCCCCTCCCCAGCCTCTCCCTCACCTCCTCCTCTCCCCCCAGCCCCTGCAGAGCACGTCCCGGGCTCTGGTCACCTCCTGGGGGGTCCCCGAGGTGCTGCGGGAGGACGTCCAGGGGGGGAGGGGCAGCAGCCAGGGCCTGAGGGCTCCACGGCCTGGGCAGAGCCTGGGGGGAAGAGAAGTCCTCAGAGACCCCCCAGGACCCCCAGAGCCTCCTCAGAGACCCCCCAGGACCCCCAAAGCCTCCTCAGAGACCTCATGAGAACCTCCTGGGGGTGGTGGGACCCCATCAGGACCTCCCCAGCTCCACTCACAGACAGGTTCCAGTTGCTGGAGGTCTCCTCCTGCTCTCCCTGGGCTTTGGTGGCCACCTGAGGACCTTCTGCATCCTCTTCCTCCTCCTCCTCCTCCTCCTCCTCCTCTCCTCCTGCTGCTGCTTCCTGCAGGTCCTGCTCCAGGCTGCTGCTGGAGCTGCCCAGGAGCTCCTCCAGCTCCACCTCCTGCTGTGGGGACAACCAAGACCTTGAGAAAGTCCAAGGAGATGAACCAAGGACCTCAAAGAGGTCAACCAAAAGCTTTAGGAAGTCCAAGAAAGTCAACCAGGACCTCAAGAGATCAACCAAGAGCTCCAAGAGGTCAACCAAGACCTCAAAAGTAGCCAATAAGGACCTTTAGAGGGTCCCGTGGTGGTGGTGGCCTCCAGAAGCTTCTGAGGAGGTCTCTTGGTGGCCACCAAGACCTCAAATGGTCCCAAGAAGGTTCCCTGGTGGCTACCAACCCCTGCCAGAGGTCCTGGTGGTCCTTCCTCACCTCCTCCTCTTCGTCCTCCTCCTCCTCCTCCTCCTCCTCCTCCTCCTCTCCAGGGCTCTGCTGGAGTTGGAGCTCCTGGGGTCGGCGGCGCTGGAGCTGCCCCAGGCCCCTCAGGGCCTCCTTGGTCCTCTGCAGCAGCTCCAGGAGGACCTCTGGGGGGCGCTGGCGCTGCAGGAAGTGGTGCTGGGGGCCAGGGAGAAGGTCAAGGAGGTCCCAAGGTGGCCTCCAAGAGGTCAAGAAAGGTCTTGGAGAGGTCTCAAGGTGGCCTCAAGAACCTCAAAGTGGTCAAGAAAGGTCCCCTGGTGGCCACCAAGAGCTCCAGAAGATCCTGAGGTCTCAAGGTGGTCACCAAGGCCTCAAAGAGGTCAATAAAGGCCTTGAGAAGGTCCTTTGGTGGCCTCAAGACCTCAAGAACCTCCTGAGAACATCTCCTGGTGGCCACCAAGACCTCAAATAGGTCAACAGAGGCCTTGAGGAGGTCCCAAGGTGGCCACCAAGATCCCCAAGGGGTCAGCGAGGTCCTTAGGGACCTCCCCTAGTGGCCTTAAGGCCTCCAGAAGGTCCTGAGAAGGTTCTAAGGTGGCCACCAAGACCTCAAAGTGGTCACTGAGCTGCATGAGGACCTCTCCTGGTGGCCACCAGGACCTGCAAGTGGCCAAGGAAGGCTTTGAGGAGGTCCCAAGGTGGCCACCAAGGGGTCCAGAAGCTTTTGAGAAGGTCTCTTGGTGGCCACCAAGGCCCCAGGGTGGCCCCAGGCTGAGCCCAACCCCGCCTGGGGCTCCTCAGGACCCTCCTTGGGGCTCCCCTTTGGCCCCTCCCTGGCACTGGCCCCACCCCCCCCCCAGCTCCCATTGGTTGACTGGGGAGGTGTGGGCAGGGCCTAGGGGGTGGAGCTGAGCCCTGATTGGTTGCTCAGGGGGTACCTGGAGGAGGCTCTCGGAGCTGGGCCGGGCCCAGGGCTGCTTCTGCAGGCAGCAGGACACGAAGAGCAGGAAGGGAGCAGACCTGGCCAATGGGAGAGTGAGGAGGGGCTGAGGGGAGGGGCTTCTGGGGGGGAGGGGCTTCATGACCCAGGGAGAGACTTCAGGACCCAGGGAGGGACTTCAGGATCCAGGGAGGGACTTCAGGACCCAGGGAGAGACTTCAGGATCCAGGGAGGGACTTCAGGACCCAGGGAGGGACTTCAGGACCCAGGGAGGGACTTCAGGATCCAGGGAGGGACTTCAGGACCCAGGGAGAGACTTCAGGACCCAGGGAGGGACTTCAGGACCCAGGGAGAGACTTCAGGATCCAGGGAGGGACTTCAGGATCCAGGGAGAGACTTCAGGACCCAGGGAGAGACTTCAGGACCCAGGGAGGGACTTCAGGACCCAAGGCATCACCATTGGGCGTCACAGGAAGCCAAAGGGCGGGGGCTGAGAAGGCAGAGGGCGTGGCTAGGGGCACGGGCGTGGCTTAGTGGCCTGTGGGCGTGGTCAGGGGGCTGAATGGGTGGAGCCAAGAGCACAGGGAAGTGCCTGCAGGACCCAAAGGCAGCGAGGGGGCAGGGTGGGACAGCAGGGGGTGTGTCCTGGGGGGGGTGTGTCCCGTGGGGGCGTGTCCTGCGGGGGTGGGGGCATGTCCCGGGGTGGGCGTGGCCTCACCAGTGGGCAGGCTGCAGGGCTGGGGGCTGGCCCTGGGCGATGTGGTACAAGGCACTCATGGCGTTCAGCTGGAACAGGGGAGGCCTCCGCTCCGCTGCGGGGGGAGGGGCTCAGGAGACCCCCAGGGAGACCCCACAGCCCCCAAGGACCCCCCACCCCCAGCCAGGCCCCCAAGGACCCTCCCAGACCCCCCGAAAAAGCCTCCAGACCCCCAGGGAGACCTCAGACCCCCCAGGAACCCTCTCAGCTCCCCCAGGACCCTCCAAGGAGCCCCCCTTGTGCCCTCTCTGCCCCCTCCCTGCCTCCCTCCCTGCCCCCTCCCTGCCCCCCTGCTGCCCTCTCTGCCCCCTCCCTACCCCCCTGGTGCCCTCTCTGCCCCCTCCCTGCCCTCTCTACTCCTCCCTGCCCCCTCCTTGCCCCCCCTGGTGCCCTCTCTGCCCCCTCCCTGCCCTCTCTGCCCCCCTGCTGCCCTCTCTACCCCTCCCTGCCCCCCTGGTGCCCTCTCTGCCCCCTCCCTGCCCCCCTGGCTGCCATCTTTCACCCGTGGCTGCCCTCTCCATGCCCCCTGCCCCCTCTCTGCCCCTCAGCTTCTCCTGGCCGCCCTCCCAGCCCCCCAAGGAGCCCCCCAGGAGCCCCCCAGGTCTCACCCAGCTCTATGCAGGTGATGCCCAGGGACCAGACGTCAGCTCTGCCGTCGTAGTTCCCTTCCTCCATGGCCAGGATCACCTCTGGGGCCATCCTGGTGGGGGAGGGGAAGCCGAGGGGCAGCTGGGGGAGGGGCGCAGGGAGGGAGGGAATGAGGAGGGGGGGGAGGGGCTGGAGCTGGCACTCACCAGTAGGGAGTCCCCACCAGGGACCTGGCAGGACAGGAGGCAGAGGCAGAGCCGAAGTCCCCGAGCTTGGCCTGGCCCTGGGCACTCAGCAGGATGTTGGCAGCTTTGACGTCCCTGGGAGGGGGACAAGGGGGGGTCAGGAGGGGGCTGGGGGGATCCAGGGGGTGGGGAAAGGAGTTGGAGGTCAGAGGGGTCAAGGGGAGGGTGGGGAGGGGTCAGGGGGTGGGGAGGGGTCAGGGGGAGGGTTGGGAGGGGTCAGGGGGTGGGTAGGGGTGAGGGAGGTGGGTAGGGGTCAGCAGGTGGGGAGGGGTCAGAGGGTGGGGAGGGGTCAAGGGGAGGGAGAGGAGGGGTCAGAGGGTGGGGAGGGGTCAAGGGGCTGGGGGCAATGGAGCTGCAGGGCCCCGTAGGTCCCCATGGCTCTCTCTGGGTCCTTACAGATTCCAAAGGGGATCCTTTACGAGAGATCCCTATGGATGCTTTAGGCCCCTATAGCTCTCTCTGGTCCCTATGGGTGCCTATAGATCTCTATAGCTCTCTGTGGGTCCCTATGGGTGCCTATAGATCTCTATAGCTCTCTCTGGTCCCTATGGGTGCCTATAGATCTCTATAGCTCTCTCTGGTCCCTATGGGTGCCTATAGATCTCTATAGCTCTCTCTGGTCCCTATGGGTGCCTATAGATCTCTATGGCTCTCTCTGGTCCCTATGGGTGCCTATAGATCTCTATAGCTCTCTCTGGTCCCTATGGGTGCCTATAGATCTCTATAGCTCTCTCTGGTCCCTATGGGTGCCTATAGATCTCTATGGCTCTCTCTGGTCCCTATGGGTGCCTATAGATCTCTATAGCTCTCTCTGGTCCCTATGGGTGCCTATAGATCTCTATAGCTCTCTCTGGTCCCTATGGGTGCCTATAGATCTCTATGCTCTCTCTGGTCCCTATGGGTGCCTATAGATCTCTATAGCTCTCTCTGGTCCCTATGGGTGCCTATAGATCTCTATAGCTCTCTCTGGTCCCTATGGGTGCCTATAGATCTCTATAGCTCTCTCTGGTCCCTATGGGTGCCTATAGATCTCTATGGCTCTCTCTGGTCCCTATGGGTGCCTATAGATCTCTATGGCTCTCTCTGGTCCCTATGGGTGCCTATAGATCTCTATGGCTCTCTCTGGTCCCTATGGGTGCCTATAGATCTCTATAGCTCTCTGTGGGTCCCTATGGGTGCCTATAGATCTCTATAGCTCTCTCTGGTCCCTATGGGTGCCTATAGATCTCTATAGCTCTCTCTGGTCCCTATGGGTGCCTATAGATCTCTATGGCTCTCTGTGGTCCCTATGGGTGCCTATAGATCTCTATGGCTCTCTCTGGGTCCCTATGGGTGCCTATAGATCTCTATAGCTCTCTCTGGTCCCTATGGGTGCCTATAGATCTCTATGGCTCTCTCTGGTCCCTATGGGTGCCTATAGATCTCTATAGCTCTCTCTGGTCCCTATGGGTGCCTATAGATCTCTATAGCTCTCTCTGGTCCCTATGGGTGCCTATAGATCTCTATAGCTCTCTCTGGTCCCTATGGGTGCCTATAGATCTCTATAGCTCTCTCTGGTCCCTATGGGTGCCTATAGATCTCTATAGCTCTCTCTGGTCCCTATGGGTGCCTATAGATCTCTATGGCTCTCTGTGGGTCCCTATGGGTGCCTATAGATCTCTATGGCTCTCTCTGGTCCCTATGGGTGCCTATAGATCTCTATAGCTCTCTCTGGTCCCTATGGGTGCCTATAGATCTCTATGGCTCTCTCTGGTCCCTATGGGTGCCTATAGATCTCTATAGCTCTCTCTGGTCCCTATGGGTGCCTATAGATCTCTATAGCTCTCTCTGGTCCCTATGGGTGCCTATAGATCTCTATAGCTCTCTCTGGTCCCTATGGGTGCCTATAGATCTCTATAGCTCTCTCTGGTCCCTATGGGTGCCTATAGATCTCTATAGCTCTCTCTGGTCCCTATGGGTGCCTATAGATCTCTATAGCTCTCTCTGGTCCCTATGGGTGCCTATAGATCTCTATAGCTCTCTCTGGTCCCTATGGGTGCCTATAGATCTCTATGGCTCTCTCTGGTCCCTATGGGTGCCTATAGATCTCTATAGCTCTCTCTGGTCCCTATGGGTGCCTATAGATCTCTATAGCTCTCTCTGGTCCCTATGGGTGCCTATAGATCTCTATGGCTCTCTCTGGTCCCTATGGGTGCCTATAGATCTCTATAGCTCTCTCTGGTCCCTATGGGTGCCTATAGATCTCTATAGCTCTCTCTGGTCCCTATGGGTGCCTATAGATCTCTATGGCTCTCTCTGGTCCCTATGGGTGCCTATAGATCTCTATAGCTCTCTCTGGTCCCTATGGGTGCCTATAGATCTCTATAGCTCTCTGTGGTCCCTATGGGTGCCTATAGATCTCTATAGCTCTCTCTGGTCCCTATGGGTGCCTATAGATCTCTATAGCTCTCTCTGGTCCCTATGGGTGCCTATAGATCTCTATGGCTCTCTCTGGTCCCTATGGGTGCCTATAGATCTCTATAGCTCTCTCTGGTCCCTATGGGTGCCTATAGATCTCTATAGCTCTCTCTGGTCCCTATGGGTGCCTATAGATCTCTATGGCTCTCTCTGGTCCCTATGGGTGCCTATAGATCTCTATAGCTCTCTCTGGTCCCTATGGGTGCCTATAGATCTCTATAGCTCTCTCTGGTCCCTATGGGTGCCTATAGATCTCTATAGCTCTCTCTGGTCCCTATGGGTGCCTATAGATCTCTATAGCTCTCTCTGGTCCCTATGGGTGCCTATAGATCTCTATGGCTCTCTCTGGTCCCTATGGGTGCCTATAGATCTCTATAGCTCTCTGTGGGTCCCTATGGGTGCCTATAGATCTCTATAGCTCTCTCTGGTCCCTATGGGTGCCTATAGATCTCTATAGCTCTCTCTGGTCCCTATGGGTGCCTATAGATCTCTATGGCTCTCTGTGGGTCCCTATGGGTGCCTATAGATCTCTATGGCTCTCTCTGGTCCCTATGGGTGCTTATAGATCTCTATGGCTCTCTCTGGTCCCTATGGGTGCCTATAGATCTCTATAGCTCTCTGTGGGTCCCTATGGGTGCCTATAGATCTCTATAGCTCTCTCTGGTCCCTATGGGTGCCTATAGATCTCTATAGCTCTCTCTGGTCCCTATGGGTGCCTATAGATCTCTATAGCTCTCTCTGGTCCCTATGGGTGCCTATAGATCTCTATGGCTCTCTGTGGGTCCCTATGGGTGCCTATAGATCTCTATAGCTCTCTCTGGTCCCTATGGGTGCCTATAGATCTCTATAGCTCTCTCTGGTCCCTATGGGTGCCTATAGATCTCTATGGCTCTCTCGGGGTCCCTATGGGTGCCTATAGATCTCTATAGCTCTCTCTGGTCCCTATGGGTGCCTATAGATCTCTATGGCTCTCTCTGGTCCCTATGGGTGCCTATAGATCTCTATGGCTCTCTCTGGTCCCTATGGGTGCCTATAGATCTCTATAGCTCTCTCTGGTCCCTATGGGTGCCTATAGATCTCTATGGCTCTCTCTGGTCCCTATGGGTGCCTATAGATCTCTATAGCTCTCTGTGGGTCCCTATGGGTGCCTATAGATCTCTATAGCTCTCTCTGGTCCCTATGGGTGCCTATAGATCTCTATAGCTCTCTCTGGTCCCTATGGGTGCCTATAGATCTCTATAGCTCTCTGTGGGTCCCTATGGGTGCCTATAGATCTCTATAGCTCTCTGTGGGTCCCTATGGGTGCCTATAGATCTCTATGGCTCTCTCTGGTCCCTATGGGTGCCTATAGATCTCTATAGCTCTCTCTGGTCCCTATGGGTGCCTATAGATCTCTATGGCTCTCTGTGGGTCCTATGGGTGCCTATAGATCTCTATGGCTCTCTCTGGTCCCTATGGGTGCCTATAGATCTCTATAGCTCTCTCTGGTCCCTATGGGTGCCTATAGATCTCTATAGCTGTGGTCCCTATGGGTGCCTATAGATCTCTATGGCTCTCTCTGGTCCCTATGGGTGCCTATAGATCTCTATAGCTCTCTCTGGTCCCTATGGGTGCCTATAGATCTCTATAGCTCTCTCTGGTCCCTATGGGTGCCTATAGATCTCTATGGCTCTCTGTGGGTCCCTATGGGTGCCTATAGATCTCTATAGCTCTCTCTGGTCCCTATGGGTGCCTATAGATCTCTATAGCTCTCTCTGGTCCCTATGGGTGCCTATAGATCTCTATAGCTCTCTGTGGTCCTATGGGTGCCTATAGATCTCTATAGCTCTCTCTGGTCCCTATGGGTGCCTATAGATCTCTATAGCTCTCTCTGGTCCCTATGGGTGCCTATAGATCTCTATAGCTCTCTGTGGGTCCCTATGGGTGCCTATAGATCTCTATAGCTCTCTCTGGTCCCTATGGGTGCCTATAGATCTCTATAGCTCTCTCTGGTCCCTATGGGTGCCTATAGATCTCTATAGCTCTCTCTGGTCCCTATGGGTGCCTATAGATCTCTATAGCTCTCTCTGGTCCCTATGGGTGCCTATAGATCTCTATGGCTCTCTCTGGTCCCTATGGGTGCCTATAGATCTCTATAGCTCTCTCTGGTCCCTATGGGTGCCTATAGATCTCTATAGCTCTCTCTGGTCCCTATGGGTGCCTATAGATCTCTATGGCTCTCTCTGGTCCCTATGGGTGCCTATAGATCTCTATAGCTCTCTCTGGTCCCTATGGGTGCCTATAGATCTCTATAGCTCTCTCTGGTCCCTATGGGTGCCTATAGATCTCTATGGCTCTCTCTGGTCCCTATGGGTGCCTATAGATCTCTATAGCTCTCTCTGGTCCCTATGGGTGCCTATAGATCTCTATAGCTCTCTGTGGGTCCCTATGGGTGCCTATAGATCTCTATAGCTCTCTCTGGTCCCTATGGGTGCCTATAGATCTCTATAGCTCTCTCTGGTCCCTATGGGTGCCTATAGATCTCTATGGCTCTCTCTGGTCCCTATGGGTGCCTATAGATCTCTATGGCTCTCTCTGGTCCCTATGGGTGCCTATAGATCTCTATAGCTCTCTCTGGTCCCTATGGGTGCCTATAGATCTCTATGGCTCTCTCTGGTCCCTATGGGTGCCTATAGATCTCTATAGCTCTCTCTGGTCCCTATGGGTGCCTATAGATCTCTATAGCTCTCTCTGGTCCCTATGGGTGCCTATAGATCTCTATGGCTCTCTCTGGTCCCTATGGGTGCCTATAGATCTCTATAGCTGTGGTCCCTATGGGTGCCTATAGATCTCTATGGCTCTCTCTGGTCCCTATGGGTGCCTATAGATCT
Organism: Indicator indicator; assembly: GCF_027791375.1. Lineage (NCBI taxonomy): Eukaryota > Metazoa > Chordata > Aves > Piciformes > Indicatoridae > Indicator > Indicator indicator. The sequence continues at coordinate 3,210,681 of NC_072047.1, forward strand.
CTATAGCTCTCTCTGGTCCCTATGGGTGCCTATAGATCTCTATGGCTCTCTGTGGGTCCCTATGGGTGCCTATAGATCTCTATGGCTCTCTCTGGTCCCTATGGGTGCCTATAGATCTCTATAGCTCTCTCTGGTCCCTATGGGTGCCTATAGATCTCTATAGCTCTCTGTGGGTCCCTATGGGTGCCTATAGATCTCTATAGCTCTCTCTGGTCCCTATGGGTGCCTATAGATCTCTATAGCTCTCTCTGGTCCCTATGGGTGCCTATAGATCTCTATGGCTCTCTGTGGGTCCCTATGGGTGCCTATAGATCTCTATGGCTCTCTCTGGTCCCTATGGGTGCCTATAGATCTCTATAGCTCTCTCTGGTCCCTATGGGTGCCTATAGATCTCTATGGCTCTCTCTGGTCCCTATGGGTGCCTATAGATCTCTATGGCTCTCTCTGGTCCCTATGGGTGCCTATAGATCTCTATAGCTCTCTCTGGTCCCTATGGGTGCCTATAGATCTCTATGGCTCTCTCTGGTCCCTATGGGTGCCTATAGATCTCTATAGCTCTCTTGGTCCCTATGGGTGCCTATAGATCTCTATAGCTCTCTCTGGTCCCTATGGGTGCCTATAGATCTCTATAGCTCTCTCTGGTCCCTATGGGTGCCTATAGATCTCTATAGCTCTCTCTGGTCCCTATGGGTGCCTATAGATCTCTATAGCTCTCTGTGGGTCCCTATGGGTGCCTATAGATCTCTATGGCTCTCTCTGGTCCCTATGGGTGCCTATAGATCTCTATAGCTCTCTCTGGTCCCTATGGGTGCCTATAGATCTCTATGGCTCTCTGTGGGTCCTATGGGTGCCTATAGATCTCTATGGCTCTCTCTGGTCCCTATGGGTGCCTATAGATCTCTATAGCTGTGGTCCCTATGGGTGCCTATAGATCTCTATGGCTCTCTCTGGTCCCTATGGGTGCCTATAGATCTCTATAGCTCTCTCTGGTCCCTATGGGTGCCTATAGATCTCTATAGCTCTCTCTGGTCCCTATGGGTGCCTATAGATCTCTATGGCTCTCTGTGGGTCCCTATGGGTGCCTATAGATCTCTATAGCTCTCTCTGGTCCCTATGGGTGCCTATAGATCTCTATAGCTCTCTCTGGTCCCTATGGGTGCCTATAGATCTCTATAGCTCTCTGTGGTCCCTATGGGTGCCTATAGATCTCTATAGCTCTCTCTGGTCCCTATGGGTGCCTATAGATCTCTATAGCTCTCTCTGGTCCTATGGGTGCCTATAGATCTCTATAGCTCTCTGTGGTCCCTATGGGTGCCTATAGATCTCTATAGCTCTCTCTGGTCCCTATGGGTGCCTATAGATCTCTATAGCTCTCTCTGGTCCTATGGGTGCCTATAGATCTCTATGGCTCTCTCTGGTCCCTATGGGTGCCTATAGATCTCTATAGCTCTCTCTGGTCCCTATGGGTGCCTATAGATCTCTATAGCTCTCTCTGGTCCCTATGGGTGCCTATAGATCTCTATGGCTCTCTCTGGTCCCTATGGGTGCCTATAGATCTCTATAGCTCTCTCTGGTCCCTATGGGTGCCTATAGATCTCTATGGCTCTCTGTGGGTCCCTATGGGTGCCTATAGATCTCTATGGCTCTCTCTGGTCCCTATGGGTGCCTATAGATCTCTAAATCTGTGGTCCCTATGGGTGCCTATAGATCTCTATGGCTCTCTCTGGTCCCTATGGGTGCCTATAGATCTCTATAGCTCTCTCTGGTCCCTATGGGTGCCTATAGATCTCTATAGCTCTCTCTGGTCCCTATGGGTGCCTATAGATCTCTATGGCTCTCTCTGGTCCCTATGGGTGCCTATAGATCTCTATAGCTCTCTGTGGGTCCCTATGGGTGCCTATAGATCTCTATGGCTCTCTCTGGTCCCTATGGGTGCCTATAGATCTCTATAGCTCTCTCTGGTCCTATGGGTGCCTATAGATCTCTATAGCTCTCTCTGGTCCCTATGGGTGCCTATAGATCTCTATGGCTCTCTGTGGGTCCCTATGGGTGCCTATAGATCTCTATGGCTCTCTCTGGTCCCTATGGGTGCCTATAGATCTCTATGGCTCTCTCTGGTCCCTATGGGTGCCTATAGATCTCTATAGCTCTCTCTGGTCCCTATGGGTGCCTATAGATCTCTATAGCTCTCTGTGGTCCCTATGGGTGCCTATAGATCTCTATGGCTCTCTCTGGTCCCTATGGGTGCCTATAGATCTCTATAGCTCTCTCTGGTCCCTATGGGTGCCTATAGATCTCTATAGCTCTCTCTGGTCCCTATGGGTGCCTATAGATCTCTATGGCTCTCTCTGGTCCCTATGGGTGCCTATAGATCTCTATAGCTCTCTCTGGTCCCTATGGGTGCCTATAGATCTCTATAGCTCTCTCTGGTCCCTATGGGTGCCTATAGATCTCTATAGCTCTCTCTGGTCCCTATGGGTGCCTATAGATCTCTATGGCTCTCTCTGGTCCCTATGGGTGCCTATAGATCTCTATAGCTCTCTCTGGTCCCTATGGGTGCTATAGATCTCTATAGCTCTCTCTGGTCCCTATGGGTGCCTATAGATCTCTATAGCTCTCTCTGGTCCCTATGGGTGCCTATAGATCTCTATAGCTCTCTCTGGTCCCTATGGGTGCCTATAGATCTCTATAGCTCTCTCTGGTCCCTATGGGTGCCTATAGATCTCTATAGCTCTCTCTGGTCCCTATGGGTGCCTATAGATCTCTATAGCTCTCTCTGGTCCCTATGGGTGCCTATAGATCTCTATGGCTCTCTGTGGGTCCCTATGGGTGCCTATAGATCTCTATAGCTCTCTCTGGTCCCTATGGGTGCCTATAGATCTCTATGGCTCTCTCTGGTCCCTATGGGTGCCTATAGATCTCTATAGCTCTCTCTGGTCCCTATGGGTGCCTATAGATCTCTATAGCTCTCTGTGGGTCCCTATGGGTGCCTATAGATCTCTATGGCTCTCTCTGGTCCCTATGGGTGCCTATAGATCTCTATAGCTCTCTCTGGTCCCTATGGGTGCCTATAGATCTCTATGGCTCTCTGTGGGTCCCTATGGGTGCCTATAGATCTCTATAGCTCTCTCTGGTCCCTATGGGTGCCTATAGATCTCTATGGCTCTCTCTGGTCCCTATGGGTGCCTATAGATCTCTATAGCTCTCTCTGGTCCCTATGGGTGCCTATAGATCTCTATGGTTCTCTGTGGGTCCCTATGGGTGCCTATAGATCTCTATAGCTCTCTCTGGTCCCTATGGGTGCCTATAGATCTCTATGGCTCTCTGTGGTCCGTATGGGTGCCTATAGATCTCTATAGCTCTCTCTGGTCCCTATGGGTGCCTATAGATCTCTATGGCTCTCTGTGGGTCCCTATGGGTGCCTATAGATCTCTATGGCTCTCTCTGGTCCCTATGGGTGCCTATAGATCTCTATAGCTCTCTCTGGTCCCTATGGGTGCCTATAGATCTCTATAGCTCTCTGGGGGTCCCTATGGGTGCCTATAGATCTCTATAGCTCTCTCTGGTCCCTATGGGTGCCTATAGATCTCTATAGTTCTCTGTGGGTCCCTATGGGTGCCTATAGATCTCTATGGCTCTCTCTGGTCCCTATGGGTGCCTATAGATCTCTATAGCTCTCTCTGGTCCCTATGGGTGCCTATAGATCTCTATGGCTCTCTGTGGGTCCCTATGGGTGCCTATAGATCTCTATAGCTCTCTCTGGTCCCTATGGGTGCCTATAGATCTCTATAGCTCTCTCTGGTCCCTATGGGTGCCTATAGATCTCTATAGCTCTCTCTGGTCCCTATGGGTGCCTATAGATCTCTATAGCTCTCTCTGGTCCCTATGGGTGCCTATAGATCTCTATAGCTCTCTCTGGTCCCTATGGGTGCCTATAGATCTCTATAGCTCTCTGTGGGTCCCTATGGGTGCCTATAGATCTCTATAGCTCTCTCTGGTCCCTATGGGTGCCTATAGATCTCTATGGCTCTCTGTGGGTCCCTATGGGTGCCTATAGATCTCTATGGCTCTCTCTGGTCCCTATGGGTGCCTATAGATCTCTATAGCTCTCTCTGGTCCCTATGGGTGCCTATATATCTCTATAGCTCTCTGGGGGTCCCTATGGGTGCCTATAGATCTCTATAGCTCTCTGTGGGTCCCTATGGGTGCCTATAGATCTCTATAGCTCTCTGTGGTCCCTATGGGTGCCTAGAGATCTCTATAGCTCTCTCTGGTCCCTATGGGTGCCTATAGATCTCTATAGCTCTCTGTGGGTCCCTATGGGTGCCTATAGATCTCTATAGCTCTCTCTGGTCCCTATGGGTGCCTATAGATCTCTATAGCTCTCCGGGGGTCCCTATGGGTGCCTATAGATCTCTATGGCTCTCTCTGGTCCCTATGGGTGCCTATAGATCTCTATAGCTCTCTCTGGTCCCTATGGGTGCCTATAGATCTCTATGGCTCTCTGTGGGTCCCTATGGGTGCCTATAGATCTCTATGGCTCTCTCTGGTCCCTATGGGTGCCTATAGATCTCTATAGCTCTCTGTGGGTCCCTATGGGTGCCTATAGATCTCTATAGCTCTCTCTGGTCCCTATGGGTGCCTATAGATCTCTATAGCTCTCTCTGGTCCCTATGGGTGCCTATAGATCTCTATAGCTCTCTCTGGTCCCTATGGGTGCCTATAGATCTCTATAGCTCTCTCTGGTCCCTATGGGTGCCTATAGATCTCTATGGCTCTCTCTGGTCCCTATGGGTGCCTATAGATCTCTATAGCTCTCTCTGGTCCCTATGGGTGCCTATAGATCTCTATGGCTCTCTCTGGTCCCTATGGGTGCCTATAGATCTCTATGGCTCTCTCGGGGTCCCTATGGGTGCCTATAGATCTCTATAGCTCTCTGTGGGTCCCTATGGGTGCCTATAGATCTCTATAGCTCTCTCTGGTCCCTATGGGTGCCTATAGATCTCTATAGCTCTCTCTGGTCCCTATGGGTGCCTATAGATCTCTATAGCTCTCTCTGGTCCCTATGGGTGCCTATAGATCTCTATGGCTCTCTCTGGTCCCTATGGGTGCCTATAGATCTCTATAGCTCTCTCTGGTTCCTATGGGTGCCTATAGATCTCTATAGCTCTCTCTGGTCCCTATGGGTGCCTATAGATCTCTATAGCTCTCTCTGGTCCCTATGGGTGCCTATAGATCTCTGTAGCTCTCTCTGGTCCCTGTGGGTGCCTATAGATCTCTATAGCTCTCTCTGGTCCCTATGGGTGCCCATAGATCTCTATAGCTCTCTCTGGTCCCTATGGGTGCCTATAGATCTCTATAGCTCTCTGTGGGTGCCTATGGGTACCTATAGATCTCTATAGCTCTCTGTGGGTCCCTATGGGTGCCTATAGATCTCTATGGCTCTCTCTGGTCCCTATGGGTGCCTATAGATCTCTATAGCTCTCTGTGGGTCCCTATGGGTGCCTATAGATCTCTATGGCTCTCTGTGGGTCCCTATGGCTGCCTATAGATCTCTATAGCTCTCTCTGGTCCCTATGGGTGCCTATAGATCTCTATAGCTCTCTCTGGTCCCTATGGGTGCCTATAGATCTCTATGGCTCTCTCTGGTCCCTATGGGTGCCTATAGATCTCTATAGCTCTCTCTGGTCCCTATGGGTGCCTATAGATCTCTATAGCTCTCTCTGGTCCCTATGGGTGCCTATAGATCTCTATAGCTCTCTGTGGGTCCCTATGGGTGCCTATAGATCTCTATGGCTCTCTCTGGTCCCTATGGGTGCCTATAGATCTCTATAGTTCTCTGTGGGTCTCTATGGGTGTCTATAGATCTCTATAGCTCTGGTCCCTATGGGTGCCTATAGATCTCTATGGCTCTCTCTGGTCCCTATGGGTGCCTATAGATCTCTATGGCTCTCTGTGGGTCCCTATGGGTGCCTATAGATCTCTATAGCTCTCTCTGGTCCCTATGGGTGCCTATAGATCTCTATGGCTCTCTCTGGTCCCTATGGGTGCCTATAGATCTCTATAGCTCTCTCTGGTCCCTATGGGTGCCTATAGATCTCTATGGCTCTCTGTGGGTCCCTATGGGTGCCTATAGATCTCTATAGCTCTCTGTGGGTCCCTATGGGTGCCTATAGATCTCTATGGCTCTCTCTGGTCCCTATGGGTGCCTATAGATCTCTATGGCTCTCTCTGGTCCCTATGGGTGCCTATAGATCTCTATAGCTCTCTCTGGTCCGTATGGGTGCCTATAGATCTCTATTGCTCTCTGTGGGTCCGTATGGGTGCCTATAGATCTCTATAGCTCTCTCTGGTCCCTATGGGTGCCTATAGATCTCTATGGCTCTCTGTGGGTCCCTATGGGTGCCTATAGATCTCTATAGCTCTCTCTGGTCCCTATGGGTGCCTATAGATCTCTATGGCTCTCTCGGGGTCCGTATGGGTGCCTATAGATCTCTATGGCTCTCTCTGGTCCCTATGGGTGCCTATAGATCTCTATAGCTCTCTCTGGTCCCTATGGGTGCCTATAGATCTCTATAGCTCTCTCTGGTCCCTATGGGTGCCTATAGATCTCTATAGCTCTCTCTGGTCCCTATGGGTGCCTATAGATCTCTATAGCTCTCTCTGGTCCCTATGGGTGGCTATAGATCTCTATAGCTCTCTCTGGTCCCTATGGGTGCCTATAGATCTCTATAGCTCTCTGTGGGTCCCTATGGGTGGCTATAGATCTCTATGGCTCTCTCTGGTCCCTATGGGTGCCTATAGATCTCTATAGCTCTCTCTGGTCCCTATGGGTGCCTATAGATCTCTATAGCTCTCTGTGGGTCCCTATGGGTGCCTATAGATCTCTATGGCTCTCTGTGGGTCCCTATGGGTGCCTATAGATCTCTATGGCTCTCTCTGGTCCCTATGGGTGCCTATAGATCTCTATAGCTCTCTGTGGGTCCCTATGGGTCCCTATAGGTCTCTAGAGCTCCCTATGGGTCCCTAACAGTCCTATGGGTCCCTAACGGTCTCTATTGCTCCCTATTAGTCTTTAGGGGTCCTATGGGTCCCTACGGCTCCCTATGGGTCCCTAAGGGTCCTATGGGATCCTATGGCTCCCTGTAGGTCCCTCTGGGTCTCTATCATTCTGTATGAGTCTCTACGGCTTCTAAGGGTATCATGGGTGCCTGCAGATCTCTGTAGGTCCCTATGGGTCTCTATGAGCCCATACAGATCCCTGTGGCTCTCTATACTTACTTTTGGATCTCTATGGGGCTCTGGATCTCTATGGGGCAGCCCAGGGTCCCTTGTGGGCACTATGGGGCAGATCTGGGTCCCTTGTGGTCACTATGGCGCAGCCCTGGGTCTCTATGGGTCACTATGGGGCAGCTCTAGGTCCCTATGGAGCTCTCTGACTTCCTAAGGAGCTCTGTGGGGCCTTATGGGTCTCTATGGGTCACTATGGAGCTCTAAGGGGCCCTGTGGAGCTCTCTGATTCCCTAAGGAGCTCTGTGGGGCCCTATGGGTCTCTATGGAGCTCTGTGGGGCCTATGGGTCTCTATGGGTCACTATGGAGCTCTGTGGTCTCTATGGGTCTCTATGGGTCACTATGGAGTTCTGTGGGCCCTATGGGTCTCTATGGGTCACTATGGAGCTCTCTGGTCTCTATGGTCTCTATGGGTCACTATGGAGCTCTCTGGTCTCTATGGTCTCTATGGGTCACTATGGAGCTCTCTGGTCTCTATGGGTCTCTATGGGTCACTATGGAGCTCTGTGGGGCCCTGTGGGTCTCTATGGGTCACTATGGAGCTCTGTGGGGCCTATGGGTCTCTATGGGTCACTATGGAGCTCTGTGGGCCCTATGGGTCTCTATGGGTCACTATGGAGCTCTGTGGGGCCTATGGGTCTCTATGGGTCACTATGGAGCTCTGTGGGGCCTATGGGTCTCTATGGGTCACTATGGAGCTCTGTGGGCCCTATGGGTCTCTATGGGTCACTGTGGAGCTCTCTGGTCTCTATGGGTCACTATGGAGCTCTGTGGGGCCTATGGGTCTCTATGGGTCCCCATGAAGCTCTGTGGGGCCCTGTGGGTCTCTATGGGTCCCTATGGAGCTCTGTGGGGCCCTGTGGGTCTCTATGGGTCACTATGGAGCTCTCTGGTCTCTATGGGTCTCTATGGGTCACTATGGAGCTCTGTGGGGCCTATGGGTCTCTATGGGTCACTATGGAGCTCTGTGGGCCCTATGGGTCTCTATGGGTCACTATGGAGTTCTGTGGGCCCTATGGGTCTCTATGGGTCACTATGGAGTTCTGTGGGCCCTATGGGTCTCTATGGGTCACTATGGAGCTCTGTGGGGCCTATGGGTCTCTATGGGTCACTATGGAGCTCTGTGGGGCCTATGGGTCTCTATGGGTCCCCATGGAGCTCTGTGGGGCCCTGTGGGTCTCTATGGGTCCCCATGGAGCTCTGTGGGGCCCTGTGGGTCTCTATGGGTCCCCATGGAGCTCTGTGGGGCCCTGTGGGTCTCTAAGGGGCAGCCCTGGGTCCCCATGGAGCTCTGTGGGGCTCTGGGGCCCTATGGGTGGCTGTGGAGCCCTGAGGGTGGCTGTGGGTCTCCATGGGTGGCTGTGGGGCAGGCCTGGCGCCCCTGTGGGTCCCCGGTGGGTGGCTGTGGGGCAGCTGTGGGGCAGCCCCACACCTGTGGATGATGCTGAGGCCGTGCAGGTAGGCCAAGCCCCGCAGGGCCCCGTGGACGACGGCTGCGATCTCCACCTCCTCCAGAGGCCTCTTCAGCACTTGGGGGGCAGAGGTTGGGGGCAGAGGCAGCTGTGGGGCAGCCCCATAGATACAGGGGGGTGGGGGGGCACCCCCTTGCCCCCCAACCTCTGCCCCACAGCTCCTGGCACTCACCCTGCAGCAGGTCAGAGGCTGAGCCCAGGCAGTACTCCATGGCCAGCTGGGGGGCAGGGACCCACGGGTCAGGCCTCTGCCCCATGGATGCCACTTATGGGGCAGGGCACCCAGGCTTAGGGGTCCCAGACCCACACTTAGGGGTCCCAGACCCCTGCCAGGCTCCCATTCCTAGGCTCTAAACCCCACCCAGCCCCACACTTGGGGGTTTCAGCCACACACTAAGGGGTCCCAACAGCACCCCTGGGGACCTCAGCCCCACACTTGGGGGTCCAGCCCCATACTTGGGGGTTCCAGCTCCCCCCAGGACCCCCTTTTCCAGCCCCAACCCCCCTCCAAAGCACCTCCTATGGGTCCTAGCCCCCCGACCCCTATCTGTGGGTCCCAGCCCCCCAGACCCCACTTGTGGGTCCCAGCCCCCTATGTATGGGTCCCAGCCCCCCAAGTCCCCATTTTTAGGCCCCAAACCCTATTTTCAGGCCCCAAAACCTCCATTTCTGGGCCCCAGACCCCCTCCAGCCCCCCACTTGTTGGTCCCAGCCCCCCACCGGTGGGTCAGGCTCACCCAGGCCGCGTGGTCCCGCAGGTAGCAGCCTCTGCCCTGGATGGTGTTAGGGTGCTGCAGCCTCTGCAGCAGCTTCACCTCCTTGATGATCTCCTTCCACTTCTGGGGGGCAGGGAGGTGTGGGGCAGGGAAGTGTGGGGCAGGCAGGGGTGGGGCAGAGGGAAAAGCTTTGGGGAGCCAAGAATGGAGGAGTTGGAGGGATTGGGGCACGTAAGTGTGGGGCTGGGACCCATAGGTTGGGGTCTGGGGTGAAGCTGAGACCCATAAGTGTGGGGCTGGAACTATAAGCATGGGGCTGGGACCCCCAAGTGTGGGGCTGGGACCCATGGATGGGGATTGGGGGAGGGGCTGGGACCCATAGATGGGGATCTGGGGCCCAAAAATGGGGTCTGGAGGGGGGGGGGCGCAGCTGAAGGGGCTGGGACCCCAAGTGTGGGGCAGGCCTGACCTCATTGGAGTGTTTGCCACTGTAGGACATCTTCTTGATGGCCACAACCTCATTGGTGTGCAGGTCCCGGGCCTGGAGGTGTGTTGCAGAGCCCCATAAGTGCCCAGAGCCTGCCCCTTAAGTGCCCCAAGCCTACCTCATAAGTGGGGGGCCCTTAGGGGTCCCAGGATGCCACTTGAAGGTCCCAAAGCGCCACTTGGAGATCACTTAGGGGTCTAGGGGCCATTGAGAGTCACTTATGGGTAGCTAAGGGTCACTGGGGGGCACTTAGGGGTCACTGTAGGTCACTTATGGGCCAATAGAGGCCACTGGGGGTCACTATAGGTCATTAGAGGTCACTGTAGTTCCCCATCTGGCCACTAGGGGTTGCAGGGGGTCACTTAGGGGTCACTGTACTTCCCTCTATGGCCACTAGGCGTCTCTAGGAGTCGGTGTAGTTCACCCTGTGGTCACCAGGGGGCGCTGTGGGTCACTGGGGGGCACTGCAGTTCCCCCTGTGGCCGCCAGGGGGCGCCGCAGGTGACTCACGCTGTAGACAGCCCCGAAGCTGCCGTGGCCAATCTCGCGCAGGTCCCCGAACAGCTCCTGGGGGTCCCCCTTGTGGAAGAGCTGAGCCACTGCAGGGTCCCGCAGCCGCCAGGGCATGGCGCCCCCTGCCGGCCACACACAACAGATGGCGGTGACCCCAAAGCCTGCCTGGCCCCTGCCCCACAACCCCCCAGGCCCTGTCCCATAACCACCCCTGCCCCACAACCCCCCAGCCCCTGCCCCATAACCCCCCAGCCCCACAACCCCCCAGGCCCTGTCCCATAACCACCCCTGCCCCATAACCCCCCAGGCCCTGTCCCATAACCACCCAGCCCCTGCCCCATAACCCCCTAGCCCCACAACCCCCCAGCCCCTGCCCCATAACCACCCCTGCCCCACAACCCCCCCAGCCCCTGCCCCATAACCACCCCTGCCCCACAACCCCCCAGCCCCTACCCCATAACCACCCCTGCCCCACAACCCCCCCAGCCCCTGCCCCACAACCCCCCAGGCCCTGTCCCATAACCACCCCTGCCCCACAACCCCCCCAGCTCCTGCCCCATAACCACCCCTGCCCCATAACCCCCCCAGGCCTTGCCCCCCAAGTCCCTCAGACCCCCAACCCCCCCAGCTCCTGCCCCATAACCACCCCAGCCCCACAAACCCCCCAGCCCCTGCCCCATAACCACCCCTGCCCCATAACCCCCCCAGGCCCTGCCCCCCAAGTCCCTCAGCCCCCTAAGCCCCCCAGGCCCTGCCCCATAACCCCCCCAGGCCCTGCCCCCCAAGTCCCTCAGTCCCCCAGACCCTGCCCCATAACCCCCCCAGACCCTGCCCCATAACCACCCAGACCCTGCCCCCCAAGTCCCTCAGCCCCATAACCCCCCCAGGCCCTGCCCCCCAAGTCCCTCAGTCCCTCAGACCCTGCCCCATAACCCCCCAGGCCCTGCCCCCCAGACCCCTAATCTCTGCCCCCCTCTTACCGTTCCCCTCACCCCTGCCCCACACTTAGGGGTCCCCCCCCGCCCCCCAACCCCTTACCGACCCCTCCCGGCTCCAGCTCCGCTCCCGGAGGCCTCCCTGGACACGGCTGGGGGGGGGGGGAAAATAAACTCCGGCCTCCCCCCCCCCAACTCGCAGAAGTCCTAAAATCCGCCGATTTCAACCCAAAACTTCACCGAGGAGGGTCCTGGGATCGAGAACCCCCCAAACCTTGGGGGGTGGGGGGGCAGGGGGGGTTAGGACCCCCCCAAGACCCCCCCTGGGAATTTTGCCGCCGCTTCCCCCCCCCCCTTCCCGCTTCTGGCAGCTCAGGAGCCAAGATGGCGCCGGCGGGGACCGGAAGTGAGGGAGGAGCGGGGGTGACGGACCGGAAGTGACGGTAGGCGACGCAATGGCTGGGAGGAGGGAATGGGCGGGGAAATGGGCGGGGTTATGCCTAAGTGGAGGGGTTGGGGCGGAGACAATAGGAGTGTGGCCAATGGGAGCGCGTCTTTGGTGACCGCCCCCGCCCCTGCGGCCCCGCCCCCTGCCACTGCCGCAGCCGGGACGAAGCTGCCGGCGCCTACCTGAACGTCCCAGTTTGGCACCAGTATGGCACCAGTAACACCCCCGGGGTCCCAGTTTGGCACCAGTATGGCACCAGTAACACCTCCGGGGTCCCAGTTTGATACCAGTATGGCACCAGTAACACCCCCGGGGTCCCAGTTTGGCACCAGTATGGCACCAATGACACCCCCGGGGTCCCAGTTTGGCACCAGTATGGCACCAGTAACACCCCAGGGGTCCCAGTTTGGCACCAGTATGGCACCAGTAACACCCCAGGGGTCCCAGTTTGGCACCAGTATGGCACCAGTAAGAAGCCCCTTGGGGGCACTGGGGGTTGCTGGAGGCACTGGGAGGGGACTGGGAGGGCACGGAGGGACACTGGCCGCCAAACTGGGAGCACTGGGAGGGAACTGGGAGACACTGGGATGCATACTGGGAGCACTGGGAGCCAGACTTGGATTCCTCTCGCCTCTTAAGGCGGCAACGCTGGGCGTGGGGCCCACAAAGAGTCTTAAAGCGGCAATGGCAGAATCCCAGCAGCTCTTCAACTGGCAGTGAGGGAGCAGCACTGGGAGGGAACTGGGAGCACTGGAGCCAGACTAGGGCAGGATCTATAGGGCTGGGATCTATGGGACAGGATCTATGGGGTGGGATCTATGGGTCTGGAATCTATGGGGCTGAGAGCTATGGGGCAAGATCTATGGGGCAGGAATCTATGGGGCTGGGAGCTATGGGGCTGGGATCCATTGGGCTGGGATCCATGGGGCTGGGAGCTATGGGGTTGGGAGCTATGGGGCAGGGAGCTATGGGGCTGAATCTATGGGGCTGGGATCCATTGGGCTGGGATCCGTGGGGCTGGGAGCTATGGCGCTGGGATCCATTAGGCTGGGATCCATGGGGCTGGGATCCATGGGGCTGGGAGCTATGGGGCTGGGAGTTATGGGGCAGGGATCTCAGGTCGGGGGGGGGAGGTGTGGGGCAGGAAGCTGTGGGGCAGAGTCCAGCAGGGTCAGCTGTGGGGCAGCCAAGCGAAGCCAATTGGGGGGCAGGGCCCTGCCCGGGGGGAGGGGTCCCACCCCCAAGAGTCCTGCCCCATAGATCCTGGGGGGCAGAGTGGGGAGAGGTCACTTGTGGGGCTGGGATCTGTGGGGCAGGGATCTGTGGGGCAGGGATCTGTGGGGCTGGATTCTATGGGGCAGGGATCTGTGGGGCAGGGATCTGTGGGGCTGGATTCTATGGGGCAGGGATCTGCGGGGCTGGATTCTATGGGGCAGGGATCTGTGGGGCTGGATTCTATGGGGCAGGAATCTGTGGGGCAGGGAGGAGCTGCTGCCAACCCCTGGGACCTGGGGGTCATCGGAGGCTACTTCAGCCTGGTCCTGGCCATCGGCCTCTGGGTGAGTGACCTCCAACTGCCCCACAGCTGCCCCCTAAGTCCCCCCCTGCCCCACAGCTGCCCCCTAAGTCCCCTCCTGCCCCATAGCTTCCCTCTAAGTCCCCTCCTGCCCCATAGCTGCCCCCTAAGTCCCCCTCCTGCCCCATAGCTGCCCCCTAAGTGGCCCTCCTGCCCCATAGCTGCCCCCTAAGTCCCCTCCTGCCCCATAGCTGCCCCCTAAGTCCCCCTCCTGCCCCACAGCTGCCCCCTAAGTGCCCTCCTGCCCCACAGCTGCCCCCTAAGTCCCCCTCCTGCCCCACAGCTGCCCTCTAAGTCCCCCTCCTGCCCCATAGCTGCCCCCTAAGTGCCCCTCCTGCCCCACAGCTGCCCCCTAAGTCCCCTCCTGCCCCACAGCTGCCCCCTAAGTCCCCCTCCTGCCCCACAGCTGCCCTCTAAGTCCCCCTCCTGCCCCATAGCTGCCCCCTAAGTCCCCCTCCTGCCCCATAGCTGCCCTCTAAGTCCCCCTCCTGCCCCACAGCTGCCCTCTAAGTCCCCCTCCTGCCCCATAGCTGCCCCCTAAGTCCCCCTCCTGCCCCATAGCTGCCCTCTAAGTCCCCCTCCTGCCCCATAGCTGCCCCCTAAGTGCCCCTCCTGCCCCATAGCTGCCCCCTAAGTGCCCCTCCTGCCCCACAGCTGCCCCCTAAGTCCCCTCCTGCCCCACAGCTGCCCCCTAAGTCCCCTCCTGCCCCATAGCTGCCCCCTAAGTGCCCCTCCTGCCCCATAGCTGCCCCAGAACTGCACCCCCCAGCTCCCTAAGCCCCCCCCCAGGGCTTCCTGGTGCCCCCCAGCCTTCCCCTCCCCCTCCCCCCCCCCCGTTAATGTTTACCCAGAACCCCCCGGGGCTGGGCCCTGGGCCCCCAATTAATGAACTGGGGGCAAGTTAATGACTGACTGGGAGGGAACTGGGATGGACTGGGAGCCCCTGTCCTGCTCCATACTGGTCCTTACTGGTCCATACTGGTCTGAACTGGTGCCATACTGGTCTGTACTGGTGCCATACTGGTCCATACTGGTCTGTATTGGTCCATACTGGTCCATACTGGTGCCATACTGGTCTGTACTGGTGCCATACTGGTCCATACTGGTCTGTATTGGTCCATACTGGTCCATACTGGTGCCATACTGGTCTGTACTGGTGCCATACTGGTCCATACTGGTCTGTACTGGTGCCATACTGGTCCATACTGGTCTGTATTGGTCCATACTGGTCCATACTGGTCCATACTGGTCTGTATTGGTCCATACTGGTGCCATACTGGTCTGTACTGGTGCCATACTGGTCCATACCAGTGCCACACTGGTCCATACTGGTGCCACACTGGTCCATACTGGTCTGTATTGGTCCATACTGGTCCATACTGGTGCCATACTGGTCCATACTGGTGCCACACTGGTCCATACTGGTGCCACACTGGTCCATACTGGTCTGTATTGGTCCATACTGGTGCCATACTGGTCTGTACTGGTGCCATACTGGTCCATACTAGTCTGTATTGATCCATACTGGTCCATACTGGTGCCACACTGGTCCATACTGGTGCCATACTGGTCCATACTGGTGCCATACTGGTCTGTATTGATCCATACTGGTCCATACGAGTGCCATACTGGTCCATACTGGTCCATACTGGTCTGTATTGGTCCATACCAGTGCCATACTGGTCCACACTGGACCACACTGGTCTGTATTGGTCTATACTGGTCCTTACTGGTGCCATACTGGCCTGTACTGGTCCATACTGGTCTGTATTGATCCATACTGGTTCATACTGGTCTGTGTTGATCCATACTGGTCCATACCGGTGCCATACTGGTGCCACACTGGTCTGTACTGGTGCCATACTAGTCTGTATTGATCCATACTGGTCCATACTGGTGCCACACTGGTCTGTACTGGTGCCATACTGCTCCATACCAGTGCCATACTGGTCCATACTGGTGCCACACTGGTCTGTACTGGTCTCATACTGGTCTGTATTGGTCTCATACTGGTCCATCCTCTTCCATGCTGGTTCCATGCTGGGCCATACTGGCCCTTACTGGTCCATACTGGTCCGTACTGGTATTCCCAGTCCCTGCGCCGTGGGGGCCGAGGCACTGTCAGTGGCTACTTCCTGGCCGGGAGAAGCATGGCCTGGGGCCCAGTAAGTGAACTGGGAGCACTGGGAGGGAACTGGGAGACACTGGGAGGGAACTGGGAGCACTGGGAGACACTGGGAGGGAACTGGGAGCACTGGGAGCCAGACTGGGGGCACTGGGAGCCAGAGTGGGGGCACTGGGAGGGAACTGGGAGCACTGGAAGACACTGGGAGGGAACTGGGAGCACTGGGAGCCAGACTGGGGGCACTGGAAGGGAACTGGGAGCACTGGGAGGGAACTGGGAGACACTGGGGGACAAACTGGGAGCATGGAGCGCCAGACTGGGAGCACTGGCAGGGAACTGGGTCCCTATAGGAGCTGCTATGGTTCCTATGGGTCCCTTTAGGAGCTGCTATGGTTCCCTATGGGTCCCTTTAGGAGCTGCTATGGTTCCTATGGGTCCCTATAGGAGCTGCTATGGTTCCTATGGGTCCCTATAGGAGCTGCTATGGTTCCCTATGGGTCCCTATAGGAGCTGCTATGGTTCCCTATGGGTCCCTTTAGGAGCTGCTATGGTTCCTATGGGTCCCTTTAGGAGCTGCTATGGTTCCTATGGGTCCCTATAGGAGCTGCTATGGTTCCCTATGGGTCCCTATAGGTGCTGCTATGGTTCCTATGGGTCCCTTTAGGAGCTGCTATGGTTCCTATGGGTCCCTATAGGAGCTGCTATGGTTCCCTATGGGTCCCTATAGGAGCTGCTATGGTTCCCTATGGGTCCCTTTAGGAGCTGCTATGGTTCCCTATGGGTCCCTATAGGAGCTGCTATGGTTCCCTATGGGTCCCTTTAGGAGCTGCTATGGTTCCCTATGGGTCCCTTTAGGAGCTGCTATGGTTCCTATGGGTCCCTTTAGGAGCTGCTATGGTTCCCTATGGGTCCCTATAGGAGCTGCTATGGTTCCTATGGGTCCCTATAGGTGCTGCTATGGTTCCCTATGGGTCCCTATAGGAGCTGCTATGGTTCCTATGGGTCCCTTTAGGAGCTGCTATGGTTCCTATGGGTCCCTTTAGGAGCTGCTATGGTTCCCTATGGGTCCCTATAGGAGCTGCTATGGTTCCTATGGGTCCCTATAGGAGCTGCTATGGTTCCTATGGGTCCCTATAGGTGCTGCTATGGTTCCCTATGGGTCCCTTTAGGAGCTGCTATGGTTCCTATGGGTCCCTTTAGGAGCTGCTATGGTTCCTATGGGTCCCTATAGGTGCTGCTATGGTTCCCTATGGGTCCCTTTAGGAGCTGCTATGGTTCCTATGGGTCCCTATAGGAGCTGCTATGGTTCCTATGGGTCCCTTTAGGAGCTGCTATGGTTCCCTATGGGTCCCTATAGGTGCTGCTATGGTTCCCTATGGGTCCCTATAGGAGCTGCTATGGTTCCCTATGGGTCCCTTTAGGAGCTGCTATGGTTCCTATGGGTCCCTATAGGAGCTGCTATGGTTCCTATGGGTCCCTTTAGGAGCTGCTATGGTTCCCTATGGGTCCCTTTAGGAGCTGCTATGGTTCCTATGGGTCCCTATAGGAGCTGCTATGGTTCCTATGGGTCCCTATAGGTGCTGCTATGGTTCCTATGGGTCCCTATAGGAGCTGCTATGGTTCCTATGGGTCCCTATAGGTGCTGCTATGGTTCCCTATGGGTCCCTTTAGGAGCTGCTATGGTTCCCTATGGGTCCCTATAGGTGCTGCTATGGTTCCTATGGGTCCCTTTAGGAGCTGCTATGGTTCCCTATGGGTCCCTTTAGGAGCTGCTATGGTTCCTATGGGTCCCTATAGGAGCTGCTATGGTTCCCTATGGGTCCCTTTAGGAGCTGCTATGGTTCCCTATGGGTCCCTATAGGAGCTGCTATGGTTCCCTATGGGTCCCTATAGGAGCTGCTATGGTTCCCTATGGGTCCCTTTAGGAGCTGCTATGGTTCCTATGGGTCCCTATAGGAGCTGCTATGGTTCCTGTGGGTCCCTTTAGGAGCTGCTATGGTTCCCTATGGGTCCCTATAGGTGCTGCTATGGTTCCTATGGGTCCCTATAGGAGCTGCTATGGTTCCCTATGGGTCCCTATAGGAGCTGCTATGGTTCCTATGGGTCCCTATAGGTGCTGCTATGGTTCCTATGGGTCCCTATAGGTGCTGCTATGGTTCCTATGGGTCCCTATAGGAGCTGCTATGGTTCCTATGGGTCCCTTTAGGAGCTGCTATGGTTCCTATGGGTCCCTATAGGAGCTGCTATGGTTCCCTATGGGTCCCTATAGGAGCTGCTATGGTTCCTATGGGTCCCTATAGGAGCTGCTATGGTTCCTATGGGTCCCTATAGGTGCTGCTATGGTTCCCTATGGGTCCCTTTAGGAGCTGCTATGGTTCCTATGGGTCCCTATAGGAGCTGCTATGGTTCCTATGGGTCCCTATAGGTGCTGCTATGGTTCCCTATGGGTCCCTTTAGGAGCTGCTATGGTTCCCTATGGGTCCCTATAGGTGCTGCTATGGTTCCCTATGGGTCCCTTTAGGAGCTGCTATGGTTCCCTATGGGTCCCTATAGGAGCTGCTATGGTTCCTATGGGTCCCTATAGGAGCTGCTATGGTTCCCTATGGGTCCCTAAAGGTGCTGCTATGGTTCCTATGGGTCCCTATAGGAGCTGCTATGGTTCCTATGGGTCCCTTTAGGAGCTGCTATAGGTTCCTATGGGTCCCTATAGGTGCTGCTATGGTTCCCTATGGGTCCCTTTAGGAGCTGCTATGGTTCCTATGGGTCCCTATAGGAGCTGCTATGGTTCCCTATGGGTCCCTAAAGGTGCTGCTATGGTTCCCTATGGGTCCCTATAGGAGCTGCTATGGTTCCTATGGGTCCCTTTAGGAGCTGCTATGGTTCCTATGGGTCCCTTTAGGAGCTGCTATGGTTCCTATGGGTCCCTATAGGAGCTGCTATGGTTCCTATGGGTCCCTTTAGGAGCTGCTATGGTTCCCTATGGGTCCCTATAGGTGCTGCTATGGTTCCTATGGGTCCCTATAGGAGCTGCTATGGTTCCTATGGGTCCCTATAGGAGCTGCTATGGTTCCTATGGGTCCCTTTAGGAGCTGCTATGGTTCCTATGGGTCCCTATAGGTGCTGCTATGGTTCCCTATGGGTCCCTATAGGAGCTGCTATGGTTCCTATGGGTCCCTATAGGAGCTGCTATGGTTCCTATGGGTCCCTTTAGGAGCTGCTATGGTTCCTATGGGTCCCTATAGGAGCTGCTATGGTTCCTATGGGTCCCTTTAGGAGCTGCTATGGTTCCCTATGGGTCCCTATAGGTGCTGCTATGGTTCCTATGGGTCCCTATAGGAGCTGCTATGGTTCCTATGGGTCCCTATAGGAGCTGCTATGGTTCCTATGGGTCCCTTTAGGAGCTGCTATGGTTCCCTATGGGTCCCTATAGGTGCTGCTATGGTTCCCTATGGGTCCCTATAGGAGCTGCTATGGTTCCCTATGGGTCCCTATAGGTGCTGCTATGGTTCCTATGGGTCCCTATAGGAGCTGCTATGGTTCCCTATGGGTCCCTATAGGAGCTGCTATGGTTCCTATGGGTCCCTTTAGGAGCTGCTATGGTTCCTATGGGTCCCTATAGGAGCTGCTATGGTTCCCTATGGGTCCCTATAGGAGCTGCTATGGTTCCTATGGGTCCCTTTAGGAGCTGCTATGGTTCCCTATGGGTCCCTATAGGAGCTGCTATGGTTCCTATGGGTCCCTTTAGGAGCTGCTATGGTTCCTATGGGTCCCTATAGGAGCTGCTATGGTTCCTATGGGTCCCTATAGGAGCTGCTATGGTTCGCTATGGGTCCCTATAGGTGCTGCTATGGTTCCTATGGGTCCCTTTAGGAGCTGCTATGGTTCCTATGGGTCCCTTTAGGAGCTGCTATGGTTCCTATGGGTCCCTTTAGGAGCTGCTATGGTTCCTATGGGTCCCTATAGGAGCTGCTATGGTTCCCTATGGGTCCCTTTAGGAGCTGCTATGGTTCCTATGGGTCCCTATAGGAGCTGCTATGGTTCCTATGGGTCCCTATAGGAGCTGCTATGGTTCCCTATGGGTCCCTATAGGAGCTGCTATGGTTCCTATGGGTCCCTATAGGAGCTGCTATGGTTCCTATGGGTCCCTATAGGTGCTGCTATGGTTCCTATGGGTCCCTATAGGAGCTGCTATGGTTCCTATGGGTCCCTATAGGAGCTGCTATGGTTCCTATGGGTCCCTTTAGGAGCTGCTATGGTTCCCTATGGGTCCCTATAGGAGCTGCTATGGTTCCCTATGGGTCCCTATAGGAGCTGCTATGGTTCCTATGGGTCCCTTTAGGAGCTGCTATGGTTCCCTATGGGTCCCTATAGGTGCTGCTATGGTTCCCTATGGGTCCCTTTAGGAGCTGCTATGGTTCCTATGGGTCCCTATAGGAGCTGCTATGGTTCCTATGGGTCCCTATAGGTGCTGCTATGGTTCCTATGGGTCCCTTTAGGAGCTGCTATGGTTCCTATGGGTCCCTATAGGAGCTGCTATGGTTCCTATGGGTCCCTATAGGAGCTGCTATGGTTCCCTATGGGTCCCTATAGGAGCTGCTATGGTTCCTATGGGTCCCTTTAGGAGCTGCTATGGTTCCTATGGGTCCCTATAGGTGCTGCTATGGTTCCTATGGGTCCCTATAGGTGCTGCTATGGTTCCCTATGGGTCCCTTTAGGAGCTGCTATGGTTCCCTATGGGTCCCTTTAGGAGCTGCTATGGTTCCTATGGGTCCCTATAGGAGCTGCTATGGTTCCTATGGGTCCCTTTAGGAGCTGCTATGGTTCCTATGGGTCCCTATAGGTGCTGCTATGGTCCCTATGGGTCCCTTTAGGAGCTGCTATGGTTCCCTATGGGTCCCTATAGGAGCTGCTATGGTTCCTATGGGTCCCTATAGGAGCTGCTATGGTTCCTATGGGTCCCTATAGGAGCTGCTATGGTTCCCTATGGGTCCCTATAGGAGCTGCTATGGTTCCCTATGGGTCCCTATAGGAGCTGCTATGGTTCCTATGGGTCCCTATAGGAGCTGCTATGGTTCCTATGGGTCCCTTTAGGAGCTGCTATGGTTCCTATGGGTCCCTATAGGAGCTGCTATGGTTCCTATGGGTCCCTTTAGGAGCTGCTATGGTTCCCTATGGGTCCCTTTAGGAGCTGCTATGGTTCCTATGGGTCCCTATAGGAGCTGCTATGGTTCCCTATGGGTCCCTTTAGGAGCTGCTATGGTTCCCTATGGGTCCCTATAGGAGCTGCTATGGTTCCTATGGGTCCCTATAGGAGCTGCTATGGTTCCTATGGGTCCCTATAGGTGCTGCTATGGTTCCCTATGGGTCCCTATAGGAGCTGCTATGGTTCCCTATGGGTCCCTTGAGGAGCTGCTATGGTTCCTATGGGTCCCTATAGGAGCTGCTATGGTTCCCTATGGGTCCCTTTAGGAGCTGCTATGGTTCCTATGGGTCCCTATAGGAGCTGCTATGGTTCCTATGGGTCCCTATAGGAGCTGCTATGGTTCCCTATGGGTCCCTTTAGGAGCTGCTATGGTTCCTATGGGTCCCTATAGGAGCTGCTATGGTTCCCTATGGGTCCCTTTAGGAGCTGCTATGGTTCCTATGGGTCCCTATAGGAGCTGCTATGGTTCCTATGGGTCCCTTTAGGAGCTGCTATGGTTCCTATGGGTCCCTATAGGAGCTGCTATGGTTCCTATGGGTCCCTTTAGGAGCTGCTATGGTTCCCTATGGGTCCCTATAGGAGCTGCTATGGTTCCTATGGGTCCCTATAGGAGCTGCTATGGTTCCTATGGGTCCCTATAGGTGCTGCTATGGTTCCCTATGGGTCCCTTTAGGAGCTGCTATGGTTCCTATGGGTCCCTATAGGTGCTGCTATGGTTCCTATGGGTCCCTATAGGAGCTGCTATGGTTCCTATGGGTCCCTATAGGAGCTGCTATGGTTCCTATGGGTCCCTATAGGAGCTGCTATGGTTCCTATGGGTCCCTATAGGAGCTGCTATGGTTCCCTATGGGTCCCTTTAGGAGCTGCTATGGTTCCCTATGGGTCCCTATAGGAGCTGCTATGGTTCCTATGGGTCCCTATAGGAGCTGCTATGGTTCCTATGGGTCCCTATAGGAGCTGCTATGGTTCCTATGGGTCCCTTTAGGAGCTGCTATGGTTCCTATGGGTCCCTATAGGAGCTGCTATGGTTCCTATGGGTCCCTTTAGGAGCTGCTATGGTTCCCTATGGGTCCCTATAGGTGCTGCTATGGTTCCTATGGGTCCCTATAGGAGCTGCTATGGTTCCCTATGGGTCCCTATAGGAGCTGCTATGGTTCCTATGGGTCCCTATAGGTGCTGCTATGGTTCCTATGGGTCCCTATAGGAGCTGCTATGGTTCCTATGGGTCCCTATAGGAGCTGCTATGGTTCCTATGGGTCCCTATAGGTGCTGCTATGGTTCCTATGGGTCCCTTTAGGAGCTGCTATGGTTCCTATGGGTCCCTATAGGAGCTGCTATGGTTCCTATGGGTCCCTATAGGAGCTGCTATGGTTCCTATGGGTCCCTATAGGAGCTGCTATGGTTCCTATGGGTCCCTTTAGGAGCTGCTATGGTTCCTATGGGTCCCTATAGGAGCTGCTATGGTTCCTATGGGTCCCTATAGGTGCTGCTATGGTTCCCTATGGGTCCCTTTAGGAGCTGCTATGGTTCCTATGGGTCCCTTTAGGAGCTGCTATGGTTCCTATGGGTCCCTATAGGAGCTGCTATGGTTCCCTATGGGTCCCTTTAGGAGCTGCTATGGTTCCCTATGGGTCCCTATAGGAGCTGCTATGGTTCCTATGGGTCCCTTTAGGAGCTGCTATGGTTCCTATGGGTCCCTATAGGAGCTGCTATGGTTCCTATGGGTCCCTATAGGAGCTGCTATGGTTCCTATGGGTCCCTATAGGTGCTGCTATGGTTCCTATGGGTCCCTATAGGAGCTGCTATGGTTCCTATGGGTCCCTTTAGGAGCTGCTATGGTTCCTATGGGTCCCTATAGGTGCTGCTATGGTTCCCTATGGGTCCCTTTAGGAGCTGCTATGGTTCCTATGGGTCCCTATAGGAGCTGCTATGGTTCCTATGGGTCCCTATAGGAGCTGCTATGGTTCGCTATGGGTCCCTATAGGTGCTGCTATGGTTCCTATGGGTCCCTTTAGGAGCTGCTATGGTTCCTATGGGTCCCTTTAGGAGCTGCTATGGTTCCTATGGGTCCCTATAGGAGCTGCTATGGTTCCTATGGGTCCCTTTAGGAGCTGCTATGGTTCCCTATGGGTCCCTATAGGTGCTGCTATGGTTCCTATGGGTCCCTATAGGAGCTGCTATGGTTCCTATGGGTCCCTATAGGAGCTGCTATGGTTCCCTATGGGTCCCTATAGGAGCTGCTATGGTTCCTATGGGTCCCTATAGGAGCTGCTATGGTTCCTATGGGTCCCTATAGGAGCTGCTATGGTTCCTATGGGTCCCTTTAGGAGCTGCTATGGTTCCTATGGGTCCCTATAGGAGCTGCTATGGTTCCTATGGGTCCCTTTAGGAGCTGCTATGGTTCCCTATGGGTCCCTATAGGAGCTGCTATGGTTCCTATGGGTCCCTATAGGAGCTGCTATGGTTCCTATGGGTCCCTATAGGAGCTGCTATGGTTCCTATGGGTCCCTTTAGGAGCTGCTATGGTTCCCTATGGGTCCCTATAGGAGCTGCTATGGTTCCCTATGGGTCCCTATAGGAGCTGCTATGGTTCCTATGGGTCCCTATAGGAGCTGCTATGGTTCCTATGGGTCCCTATAGGAGCTGCTATGGTTCCCTATGGGTCCCTATAGGAGCTGCTATGGTTCCTATGGGTCCCTTAGGAGCTGCTATGGTTCCTATGGGTCCCTATAGGAGCTGCTATGGTTCCTATGGGTCCCTATAGGAGCTGCTATGGTTCCTATGGGTCCCTTTAGGAGCTGCTATGGTTCCCTATGGGTCCCTATAGGAGCTGCTATGGTTCCTATGGGTCCCTTTAGGAGCTGCTATGGTTCCTATGGGTCCCTATAGGAGCTGCTATGGTTCCCTATGGGTCCCTATAGGAGCTGCTATGGTTCCTATGGGTCCCTATAGGAGCTGCTATGGTTCCTATGGGTCCCTATAGGAGCTGCTATGGTTCCTATGGGTCCCTTTAGGAGCTGCTATGGTTCCTATGGGTCCCTATAGGAGCTGCTATGGTTCCTATGGGTCCCTTTAGGAGCTGCTATGGTTCCCTATGGGTCCCTATAGGAGCTGCTATGGTTCCCTATGGGTCCCTTTAGGAGCTACTATGGTTCCCTATGGGTCCCTATAGGAGCTGCTATGGTTCCTATGGGTCCCTATAGGAGCTGCTATGGTTCCCTATGGGTCCCTATAGGAGCTGCTATGGTTCCTATGGGTCCCTATAGGAGCTGCTATGGTTCCTGTGGGTCCCTTTAGGAGCTGCTATGGTTCCCTATGGGTCCCTTTAGGAGCTGCTATGGTTCCTATGGGTCCCTATAGGAGCTGCTATGGTTCCTATGGGTCCCTTTAGGAGCTGCTATGGTTCCTATGGGTCCCTATAGGTGCTGCTATGGTTCCTATGGGTCCCTTTAGGAGCTGCTATGGTTCCTATGGGTCCCTATAGGAGCTGCTATGGTTCCCTATGGGTCCCTATAGGAGCTGCTATGGTTCCTATGGGTCGCTTTAGGAGCTGCTATGGTTCCTATGGGTCCCTATAGGAGCTGCTATGGTTCCTATGGGTCCCTATAGGTGCTGCTATGGTTCCCTATGGGTCCCTTTAGGAGCTGCTATGGTTCCCTATGTGTCCCTTTAGGAGCTGCTATGGTTCCTATGGGTCCCTATAGGAGCTGCTATGGTTCCTATGGGTCCCTATAGGTGCTGCTATAGGTTCCTATGGGTCCCTATAGGTGCTGCTATGGTTCCTATGGGTCCCTTTAGGAGCTGCTATGGTTCCCTATGGGTCCCTATAGGAGCTGCTATGGTTCCTATGGGTCCCTATAGGAGCTGCTATGGTTCCTATGGGTCCCTATAGGTGCTGCTATGGTTCCCTATGGGTCCCTTGAGGAGCTGCTATGGTTCCTATGGGTCCCTATAGGAGCTGCTATGGTTCCCTATGGGTCCCTTTAGGAGCTGCTATGGTTCCTATGGGTCCCTATAGGAGCTGCTATGGTTCCTATGGGTCCCTTTAGGAGCTGCTATGGTTCCCTATGGGTCCCTATAGGAGCTGCTATGGTTCCTATGGGTCCCTATAGGAGCTGCTATGGTTCCCTATGGGTCCCTTTAGGAGCTGCTATGGTTCCCTATGGGTCCCTTTAGGAGCTGCTATGGTTCCTATGGGTCCCTATAGGAGCTGCTATGGTTCCCTATGGGTCCCTATAGGAGCTGCTATGGTTCCTATGGGTCCCTGTAGGAGCTGCTATGGTTCCTATGGGTCCCTATAGGTGCTGCTATGGTTCCCTATGGGTCCCTTTAGGAGCTGCTATGGTTCCCTATGGGTCCCTATAGGTGCTGCTATGGTTCCCTATGGGTCCCTTTAGGAGCTGCTATGGTTCCTATGGGTCCCTATAGGAGCTGCTATGGTTCCTATGGGTCCCTTTAGGAGCTGCTATGGTTCCCTATGGGTCCCTATAGGTGCTGCTATGGTTCCCTATGGGTCCCTATAGGAGCTGCTATGGTTCCCTATGGGTCCCTTTAGGAGCTGCTATGGTTCCTATGGGTCCCTATAGGAGCTGCTATGGTTCCTATGGGTCCCTTTAGGAGCTGCTATGGTTCCCTATGGGTCCCTTTAGGAGCTGCTATGGTTCCTATGGGTCCCTATAGGAGCTGCTATGGTTCCTATGGGTCCCTATAGGAGCTGCTATGGTTCCCTATGGGTCCCTTTAGGAGCTGCTATGGTTCCTATGGGTCCCTATAGGAGCTGCTATGGTTCCTATGGGTCCCTATAGGAGCTGCTATGGTTCCTATGGGTCCCTATAGGTGCTGCTATGGTTCCTATGGGTCCCTTTAGGAGCTGCTATGGTTCCCTATGGGTCCCTATAGGTGCTGCTATGGTTCCCTATGGGTCCCTTTAGGAGCTGCTATGGGTGCCTATGGGGCCCCATAGGAGCTGCTATTGGAGTCTCTGGGTCCCTATAGGTGCTGCTATGGTTCCCCATGGGTGCCTATAGGAGCTGCTATAGATGCCTATGGGTCCCTATAGGTGCTGCTATGGTTCCCTATGGGTCCCTATAGGAGCTGCTATGGTTCCTATGGGTCCCTATAGGTGCTGCTATGGTTCCCTATGGGTCCCTTTAGGAGCTGCTATGGTTCCCTATGGGTCCCTATAGGTGCTGCTATGGTTCCCTATGGGTCCCTTTAGGAGCTGCTATGGTTCCTATGGGTCCCTATAGGAGCTGCTATGGTTCCTATGGGTCCCTTTAGGAGCTGCTATGGTTCCCTATGGGTCCCTTTAGGAGCTGCTATGGTTCCTATGGGTCCCTATAGGAGCTGCTATGGTTCCTATGGGTCCCTATAGGAGCTGCTATGGTTCCCTATGGGTCCCTATAGGTGCTGCTATGGTTCCCTATGGGTCCCTTTAGGAGCTGCTATGGTTCCTATGGGTCCCTAAAGGTGCTGCTATGGTTCCCTATGGGTCCCTTTAGGAGCTGCTATGGTTCCTATGGGTCCCTATAGGAGCTGCTATGGTTCCCTATGGGTCCCTAAAGGTGCTGCTATGGTTCCTATGGGTCCCTATAGGTGCTGCTATGGTTCCCTATGGGTCCCTTTAGGAGCTGCTATGGTTCCTATGGGTCCCTATAGGAGCTGCTATGGTTCCCTATGGGTCCCTATAGGTGCTGCTATGGTTCCCTATGGGTCCCTATAGGTGCTGCTATGGTTCCCTATGGGTCCCTTTAGGAGCTGCTATGGTTCCTATGGGTCCCTATAGGAGCTGCTATGGTTCCTATGGGTCCCTTTAGGAGCTGCTATGGTTCCCTATGGGTCCCTATAGGTGCTGCTATGGTTCCCTATGGGTCCCTATAGGAGCTGCTATGGTTCCTATGGGTCCCTTTAGGAGCTGCTATGGTTCCCTATGGGTCCCTTTAGGAGCTGCTATGGTTCCTATGGGTCCCTATAGGAGCTGCTATGGTTCCTATGGGTCCCTTTAGGAGCTGCTATGGTTCCCTATGGGTCCCTTTAGGAGCTGCTATGGTTCCTATGGGTCCCTATAGGAGCTGCTATGGTTCCTATGGGTCCCTATAGGAGCTGCTATGGTTCCCTATGGGTCCCTATAGGTGCTGCTATGGTTCCCTATGGGTCCCTTTAGGAGCTGCTATGGTTCCTATGGGTCCCTAAAGGTGCTGCTATGGTTCCCTATGGGTCCCTTTAGGAGCTGCTATGGTTCCTATGGGTCCCTATAGGAGCTGCTATGGTTCCCTATGGGTCCCTAAAGGTGCTGCTATGGTTCCTATGGGTCCCTATAGGTGCTGCTATGGTTCCCTATGGGTCCCTTTAGGAGCTGCTATGGTTCCTATGGGTCCCTATAGGAGCTGCTATGGTTCCCTATGGGTCCCTATAGGTGCTGCTATGGTTCCCTATGGGTCCCTATAGGTGCTGCTATGGTTCCCTATGGGTCCCTTTAGGAGCTGCTATGGTTCCTATGGGTCCCTATAGGAGCTGCTATGGTTCCTATGGGTCCCTTTAGGAGCTGCTATGGTTCCCTATGGGTCCCTATAGGTGCTGCTATGGTTCCCTATGGGTCCCTATAGGAGCTGCTATGGTTCCCTATGGGTCCCTTTAGGAGCTGCTATGGTTCCTATGGGTCCCTATAGGAGCTGCTATGGTTCCTATGGGTCCCTTTAGGAGCTGCTATGGTTCCCTATGGGTCCCTTTAGGAGCTGCTATGGTTCCTATGGGTCCCTATAGGAGCTGCTATGGTTCCTATGGGTCCCTATAGGTGCTGCTATGGTTCCCTATGGGTCCCTTTAGGAGCTGCTATGGTTCCTATGGGTCCCTATAGGAGCTGCTATGGTTCCTATGGGTCCCTATAGGTGCTGCTATGGTTCCCTATGGGTCCCTTTAGGAGCTGCTATGGTTCCTATGGGTCCCTATAGGAGCTGCTATGGTTCCTATGGGTCCCTTTAGGAGCTGCTATGGTTCCCTATGGGTCCCTATAGGTGCTGCTATGGTTCCCTATGGGTCCCTATAGGAGCTGCTATGGTTCCCTATGGGTCCCTTTAGGAGCTGCTATGGTTCCTATGGGTCCCTTTAGGAGCTGCTATGGTTCCCTATGGGTCCCTATAGGAGCTGCTATGGTTCCTATGGGTCCCTATAGGAGCTGCTATGGTTCCTATGGGTCCCTTTAGGAGCTGCTATGGTTCCCTATGGGTCCCTATAGGAGCTGCTATGGTTCCTATGGGTCCCTATAGGAGCTGCTATGGTTCCCTATGGGTCCCTATAGGAGCTGCTATGGTTCCTATGGGTCCCTATAGGTGCTGCTATGGTTCCCTATGGGTCCCTATAGGAGCTGCTATGGTTCCTATGGGTCCCTATAGGTGCTGCTATGGTTCCCTATGGGTCCCTTTAGGAGCTGCTATGGTTCCCTATGGGTCCCTATAGGTGCTGCTATGGTTCCCTATGGGTCCCTTTAGGAGCTGCTATGGTTCCTGTGGGTCCCTATAGGAGCTGCTATGGTTCCTATGGGTCCCTTTAGGAGCTGCTATGGTTCCTATGGGTCCCTATAGGAGCTGCTATGGTTCCCTATGGGTCCCTTTAGGAGCTGCTATGGTTCCTATGGGTCCCTATAGGAGCTGCTATGGTTCCTATGGGTCCCTTTAGGAGCTGCTATGGTTCCCTATGGGTCCCTATAGGTGCTGCTATGGTTCCCTATGGGTCCCTTTAGGAGCTGCTATGGTTCCCTATGGGTCCCTATAGGTGCTGCTATGGTTCCCTATGGGTCCCTTTAGGAGCTGCTATGGGTGCCTATGAGGCCCCATAGGAGCTGCTATTGGAGTCTCTGGGTCCCTATAGGTGCTGCTATGGTTCCCCATGGGTGCCTATAGGAGCTGCTATAGATGCCTATGGGTCCCTATAGGTGCTGCTATGGTTCCCTATGGGTCCCTATAGGTGCTGCAATTGGAGCCTATGGGGCTCTATAGGAGCTGCTATTGGAGTCTCTGGGTCCCTATAGGTGCTGCTATGGTTCCCCATGGGTGCCTATAGGAGCTGCTATAGATGCCTATGGGTCCCTATAGGTGCTGCTATGGTTCCCTATGGGTCCCTATAGGTGCTGCAATTGGAGCCTATGGGGCTCTATAGGAGCTGCTATTGGAGTCTCTGGGTCCCTATAGGTGCTGCTATAGGAGCCTATGGGTTCCTATAGGTGCTGCTATAGGTTCCTATGGGTCCCTATAGGTGCTGCTATGGTTCCCCATGGGTGCCTATAGGAGCTGCTATAGATGCCTGTGGGTCCCTATAGATGCCTATGGGTCCCTATTGGTGCTGCTATAGGTGCCTATGGGTCCCTCTAGGTGTCTATGGGTCCCCTATAGGTTCCTCTGGGTCCCCTGGGTCCCTGTAGCTGATCCATAGGTGCTCTATAGGTGGGGCCCTCACTGTTCCCCAGCCACACTGCTGGCAGTGGGCACCCATTGGGTCCCTGTAGGGGCAGCTCTAGCTCCCTATGGGTGCCTATAGGTGGCTGTAGGTGATCTATAGGTGCTCCATTGGTGCTCTGTAGGTGATCTGTTGGTGCTCTCTAGGTGATCTATCGGTGCTCCAGAAGTGATCTATAGTTGCTCCATAAGTGCCCCACAGGTAATCTCTAGGTGCTCCATATGTGCTTCATAGGTACTCTGTAGGAGATCCATAGGTGCTCCATAGGTGATCTATAGGTACTCCATAGGTGATCTCTAGGTGCTCCATAGGTGCTCCATAGGTGCTCCATAGGTGATCTACAGGTGATCTCTAGGTGTTCTATAGGTGATCTCTAGCTGCTCCATAGGTACTGCATATGTGAGCTCTGGGTGCTCCATAGCTGATCTACAGGTGATCTCTAGGTGCTCTATAGGCAATCTCTAGGTGCTCCATAGGTGATCTATAGGTGATCTATAGGTACTCCATAGGTGATCTCTAGGTGCTCCATAGGTGATCTACAGGTGATCTCTTGGTGCTCCATAGGTGATCTATTGGTGACCTATTGGTGCTCCATAGGCACTCCATAGGTGATCTCTAGGTGCTCCATAGGTGCTCCATAGGTGATCTACAGGTGATCTCTAGGTGCTCCATAGGTACTGCATATGTGAGCTCTGGGTGCTCCATAGCTGATCTACAGGTGATCTCTAGGTGCTCTATAGGCAATCTCTAGGTGCTCCATAGGTGATCTATAGGTGATCTAGAGGTGCTCCATAGTTGATCTATAGGTGATCTATAGGTGCTCCACAGGTATTCCATAGGTGATCTGTAGTGCTCCATAGGTGCTCTGTAGGTGCTCCATAGGTTCTCATAGGTCATCTATAGGTGCTCCATAGATGATCTATAGATGCTCCATAGGTGCTCTGTAAATGTTCCATAGGTGCTCTGTTGGTGATCTCTAGGTGCTCCATAGGTGACCTATAGGTGATCTCTAGGTGCTCCATAGGTACCCCATGAGTGATCTATAGGTCCTCCATAGGTGATCTATAGGTGATCTCTGGGTTCTCCATAGGTGCTCCATAGGAGCTCCACAGGTGATCTATAGGTGCTCCATAGGAGCTCCATAGGTGACCTGTAGGTGCTCCATGGGTGACCTGTAGGTGCTCCATGGGTGACCTGTAGGTGCTCCACGGGTGACCTGTAGGTGCTCCATAGGTGACCTGTAGCAGCTCCATGGGTGACCTGTAGGTGCTCCATAGGTGACCTGTAGGTGCTCCATGGGTGACCTGTAGGTGCTCCATAGGTGACCTGTAGGTGCTCCATGGGTGACCTGTAGGTGCTCCACGGGTGACCTGTAGGTGCTCCATAGGTGACCTGTAGGTGCTCCACGGGTGACCTGTAGGTGCTCCATAGGTGACCTGTAGGTGCTCCATAGGTGACCTGTAGGTGCTCCAATGGCTGACCTGTAGGTGCTCCATAGGTGACCTGTAGCAGCTCCATAGGTGACCTGTAGGTGCTCCATAGGTGACCTGTAGGTGCTCCATAGGTGACCTGTAGGAGCTCCATAGGTGACCTGTAGGTGCTCCATAGGTGACCTGTAGCAGCTCCATAGGTGACCTGTAGGTGCTCCATAGGTGACCTGTAGGTGCTCCATAGGTGACCTGTAGGTGCTCCACGGGTGACCTTTAGGTGCCCCACGGGTGACCTGTAGGTGCTCCATAGGTGACCTGTAGGTGTTCCATGGGTGACCTGTAGGTGCTCCATAGGTGACCTGTAGGTGCTCCATGGGTGACCTGTAGGTGCTCCATAGGTGACCTGTAGGTGCTCCACGGGTGACCTGTAGGTGCTCCATAGGTGACCTGTAGGTGCTCCATAGGTGACCTGTAGGTGCTCCATAGGTGACCTGTAGGTGCTCCACGGGTGACCTGTAGGTGCTCCATAGGTGACCTGTAGGTGCTCCACGGGTGACCTGTAGGTGCTCCATAGGTGACCTGTAGCAGCTCCATAGGTGACCTGTAGGTGCTCCATAGGTGACCTGTAGGTGTTCCATGGGTGACCTGTAGGTGCTCCATGGGTGACCTGTAGGTGTTCCATGGGTGACCTGTAGGTGCTCCATAGGTGACCTGTAGGTGCTCCATAGGTGACCTGTAGGTGCTCCACGGGTGACCTGTAGGTGCTCCATAGGTGACCTGTAGCAGCTCCATAGGTGACCTGTAGGTGCTCCATAGGTGACCTGTAGGTGTTCCATGGGTGACCTGTAGGTGCTCCATGGGTGACCTGTAGGTGTTCCATGGGTGACCTGTAGGTGCTCCATGGGTGACCTGTAGGTGCTCCATAGGTGACCTGTAGGTGCTCCACGGGTGACCTGTAGGTGCTCCATAGGTGACCTGTAGCAGCTCCATAGGTGACCTGTAGGTGCTCCATAGGTGACCTGTAGGTGTTCCATGGGTGACCTGTAGGTGCTCCATAGGTGACCTGTAGGTGTTCCATGGGTGACCTGTAGGTGCTCCATAGGTGACCTGTAGGTGTTCCATGGGTGACCTGTAGGTGCTCCATAGGTGACCTGTAGGTGCTCCATAGGTGACCTGTAGGTGCTCCATGGGTGACCTGTAGGTGCTCCATAGGTGACCTGTACGTGCCCCATGGGTGACCTGTAGGTGCTCCATGGGTGACCTGTAGGTGCTCCATAGGTGACCTGTAGGTGCTCCATGGGTGACCTGTAGCAGCTCCATGGGTGACCTGTAGCAGCTCCATTGGTGACCTGTAGGTGCTCCATGGGTGACCTGTAGGTGCTCCACGGGTGACCTGTAGCAGCTCCATGGGTGACCTGTAGGTGCTCCACGGGTGACCTGTAGCAGCTCCATGGGTGACCTGTAGGTGCCCCATGGGTGACCTGTAGGTGCTCCATAGGTGACCTGTAGGTGCTCCATAGGTGACCTGTAGGTGCCCCATGGGTGACCTGTAGGTGCTCCATAGGTGACCTGTAGGTGCTCCATGGCTGACCTGTAGGTGCTCCACGGGTGACCTGTAGGAGCTCCATGGGTGACCTGTAGGTGCCCCATGGGTGACCTGTAGGTGCTCCATAGGTGACCTGTAGGTGCTCCATGGGTGACCTGTAGGTGCTCCACGGGTGACCTGTAGGTGCTCCATAGGTGACCTGTAGCAGCTCCATGGGTGACCTGTAGGTGCTCCATAGGTGACCTGTAGGTGCTCCATGGGTGACCTGTAGGTGCTCCACGGGTGACCTGTAGGTGCTCCATAGGTGACCTGTAGGTGCTCCACGGGTGACCTGTAGGTGCTCCACGGGTGACCTGTAGGTGCTCCATGGGTGACCTGTAGCAGCTCCATGGGTGACCTGTAGCAGCTCCATAGGTGACCTGTAGGTGCTCCACGGGTGACCTGTAGGTGCTCCATAGGTGACCTGTAGGTGCTCCATAGGTGACCTGTAGGTGCTCCACGGGTGACCTGTAGGTGCTCCATGGGTGACCTGTAGCAGCTCCATGGGTGACCTGTAGCAGCTCCATGGGTGACCTGTAGCTGCTCCACGGGTGACCTGTAGGTGTTCCATAGGTGACCTGTAGGTGCTCCATAGGTGACCTGTAGGTGCTCCACGGGTGACCTGTAGGTGCTCCATAGGTGACCTGTAGGTGCTCCATAGGTGACCTGTAGGTGCTCCATGGGTGACCTGTAGGTGCTCCATGGGTGACCTGTAGGTGCTCCACGGGTGACCTGTAGGTGCTCCATAGGTGACCTGTAGGTGCTCCATGGGTGACCTGTAGGTGCTCCATAGGTGACCTGTAGGTGTTCCATAGGTGACCTGTAGGTGTTCCATAGGTGACCTGTAGGTGCTCCACGGGTGACCTGTAGGTGCTCCATAGGTGACCTGTAGGTGCTCCATGGGTGACCTGTAGGTGCTCCATAGGTGAACTGTAGGTGCTCCATGGGTGACCTGTACGTGCCCCATGGGTGACCTGTAGGTGCTCCATAGGTGACCTGTAGGTGCTCCAATGGCTGACCTGTAGGTGCTCCATGGGTGACCTGTAGGTGCTCCATAGGTGACCTGTAGGTGCTCCACGGGTGACCTGTAGGTGCTCCATGGGTGACCTGTAGCAGCTCCATGGGTGACCTGTAGGTGCTCCACGGGTGACCTGTAGGTGCTCCATGGGAGACCTGTAGGTGCTCCACGGGTGACCTGTAGGTGCTCCATAGGTGACCTGTAGCAGCTCCATGGGTGACCTGTAGGTGCTCCATAGGTGACCTGTAGGTGCTCCATAGGTGACCTGTAGGTGTTCCATAGGTGGCCTGTAGGTGCCCCACGGGTGACCTGTAGGTGCTCCATAGGTGACCTGTAGGTGTTCCATAGGTGGCCTGTAGGTGCCCCATGGGTGACCTGCAGGTGCTCCATGGGTGACCTGTAGGTGCTCCATAGGTGACCTGTACGTGCCCCATGGGTGACCTGTAGGTGCTCCATGGGTGACCTGTAGGTGCTCCATAGGTGACCTGTAGGTGCTCCATAGGTGACCTGTAGGTGCTCCATAGGTCACCTGTAAGTGCTCCATGGGTGACCTGTAGGTGCTCCATGGGTGACCTGTAGGTGCTCCATAGGTGACCTGTAGGTGCTCCACGGGTGACCTGTAGAAGCTCCATGGGTGACCTGTAGCAGCTCCATAGGTGACCTGTAGGTGCTCCATTGGTGACCTGTAGGTGCTCCATGGGTGACCTGTAGGTGCTCCACGGGTGACCTGTAGGTGCTCCATAGGTGACCTGTAGCAGCTCCATAGGTGACCTGTAGGTGCTCCATGGGTGACCTGTAGGTGCTCCATAGGTGACCTGTAGGTGCTCCATGGGTGACCTGTAGGTGCTCCATAGGTGACCTGTAGGTGCTCCATGGGTGACCTGTAGGTGCCCCATGGGTGACCTGTAGGTGCTCCATAGGTGACCTGTAGGTGCTCCATAGGTGACCTGTAGGTGCCCCATGGGTGACCTGTAGGTGCTCCATAGGTGACCTGTAGGTGCTCCACGGGTGACCTGTAGCAGCTCCATTGGTGACCTGTAGGTGCTCCATGGGTGACCTGTAGGTGCTCCACGGGTGACCTGTAGCAGCTCCATGGGTGACCTGTAGGTGCTCCACGGGTGACCTGTAGCAGCTCCATGGGTGACCTGTAGGTGCCCCATGGGTGACCTGTAGGTGCTCCATAGGTGACCTGTAGGTGCTCCATAGGTGACCTGTAGGTGCCCCATGGGTGACCTGTAGGTGCTCCATAGGTGACCTGTAGGTGCTCCATGGCTGACCTGTAGGTGCTCCACGGGTGACCTGTAGGAGCTCCATGGGTGACCTGTAGGTGCCCCATGGGTGACCTGTAGGTGCTCCATAGGTGACCTGTAGGTGCTCCATGGGTGACCTGTAGGTGCTCCACGGGTGACCTGTAGGTGCTCCATAGGTGACCTGTAGCAGCTCCATGGGTGACCTGTAGGTGCTCCATAGGTGACCTGTAGGTGCTCCATGGGTGACCTGTAGGTGCTCCATAGGTGACCTGTAGGTGCTCCACGGGTGACCTGTAGGTGCTCCATAGGTGACCTGTAGCAGCTCCATGGGTGACCTGTAGGTGCTCCATAGGTGACCTGTAGGTGCTCCACGGGTGACCTGTAGGTGCTCCATGGGTGACCTGTAGCAGCTCCATGGGTGACCTGTAGCAGCTCCATAGGTGACCTGTAGGTGCTCCACGGGTGACCTGTAGGTGCTCCATAGGTGACCTGTAGGTGCTCCATAGGTGACCTGTAGGTGCTCCACGGGTGACCTGTAGGTGCTCCATGGGTGACCTGTAGCAGCTCCCTGGGTGACCTGTAGCAGCTCCATAGGTGACCTGTAGGTGCTCCACGGGTGACCTGTAGGTGCTCCATTGGTGACCTGTAGGTGCTCCATAGGTGACCTGTAGGTGCTCCATGGGTGACCTGTAGGTGCTCCATGGGTGACCTGTAGGTGCTCCACGGGTGACCTGTAGGTGCTCCATAGGTGACCTGTAGGTGCTCCATGGGTGACCTGTAGGTGCTCCATAGGTGACCTGTAGGTGTTCCATAGGTGACCTGTAGGTGTTCCATAGGTGACCTGTAGGTGCTCCACGGGTGACCTGTAGGTGCTCCATAGGTGACCTGTAGGTGCTCCATGGGTGACCTGTAGGTGCTCCATAGGTGACCTGTAGGTGCTCCATGGGTGACCTGTACGTGCCCCATGGGTGACCTGTAGGTGCTCCATAGGTGACCTGTAGGTGCTCCAATGGCTGACCTGTAGGTGCTCCATGGGTGACCTGTAGGTGCTCCATAGGTGACCTGTAGGTGCCCCATGGGTGACCTGTAGGTGCTCCATAGGTGACCTGTAGGTGCTCCACGGGTGACCTGTAGGTGCTCCATGGGTGACCTGTAGCAGCTCCATGGGTGACCTGTAGGTGCTCCACGGGTGACCTGTAGGTGCTCCATGGGAGACCTGTAGGTGCTCCACGGGTGACCTGTAGGTGCTCCATAGGTGACCTGTAGCAGCTCCATGGGTGACCTGTAGGTGCTCCATAGGTGACCTGTACGTGCCCCATGGGTGACCTGTAGGTGCTCCATGGGTGACCTGTAGGTGCTCCATAGGTGACCTGTAGGTGCTCCATAGGTCACCTGTAGGTGCTCCATGGGTGACCTGTAGGTGCTCCATGGGTGACCTGTAGGTGCTCCATAGGTGACCTGTAGGTGCTCCACGGGTGACCTGTAGCAGCTCCATGGGTGACCTGTAGCAGCTCCATAGGTGACCTGTAGGTGCTCCATTGGTGACCTGTAGGTGCTCCATGGGTGACCTGTAGGTGCTCCACGGGTGACCTGTAGGTGCTCCATAGGTGACCTGTAGCAGCTCCATAGGTGACCTGTAGGTGCTCCATGGGTGACCTGTAGGTGCTCCATAGGTGACCTGTAGGTGCTCCATGGGTGACCTGTAGGTGCTCCATAGGTGACCTGTACGTGCCCCATGGGTGACCTGTAGCTGCTCCATAGGTGACCTGTAGGTGCTCCATAGGTGACCTGTAGGTGCCCCATGGGTGACCTGTAGGTGCTCCATAGGTGACCTGTAGGTGCTCCACGGGTGACCTGTAGCAGCTCCATTGGTGACCTGTAGGTGCTCCATGGGTGACCTGTAGGTGCTCCACGGGTGACCTGTAGCAGCTCCATGGGTGACCTGTAGGTGCCCCATGGGTGACCTGTAGGTGCTCCATGGGTGACCTGTAGGAGCTCCATAGGTGACCTGTAGCAGCTCCATAGGTGACCTGTAGGTGCTCCATAGGTGACCTGTAGCAGCTCCATGGGTGACCTGTAGGTGCTCCATGGGTGACCTGTAGGTGCTCCATAGGTGACCTGTAGGTGCTCCACGGGTGACCTTTAGGTGCCCCACGGGTGACCTGTAGGTGCCCCACGGGTGACCTGTAGGTGCTCCATGGGTGACCTGTAGGTGCTCCACGGGTGACCTGTAGGTGCTCCACGGGTGACCTGTAGGTGCCCCACGGGTGACCTGTAGGTGCTCCATAGGTGACCTGTTGGTGCCCCATAGCTGACCTGTAGGTGCTCCACGGGTGACCTGTAGGTGCCCCATGGGTGACCTGTAGGTGCCCCATAGGTGACCTGTAGGTGCCCCATGGGTGACCTGTAGGTGCTCCATGGGTGACCTGTAGGTGCCCCATGGGTGACCTGTAGGTGCTCCATGGGTGACCTTTAGGTGCCCCACGGGTGACCTGTAGGTGCCCCACGGGTGACCTGTAGGTGCTCCATGGGTGACCTGTAGGTGCCCCATGGGTGACCTGTAGGTGCTCCATAGGTGACCTGTAGGTGCCCCATGGGTGACCTGTAGGTGCTCCATAGGTGACCTGTAGGTGCTCCATGGGTGACCTGTAGGTGCTCCACGGGTGACCTGTAGGTGCCCCACGGGTGACCTGTAGGTGCCCCATGGGTGACCTGTAGGTGCTCCATGGCTGACCTGTAGCAGCTCCATGGGTGACCTGTAGGTGCTCCATGGGTGACCTGTAGGTGCTCCATAGGTGACCTGTAGGTGCTCCACGGGTGACCTGTAGGTGCTCCACGGGTGACCTGTAGGTGCTCCATAGGTGACCTGTAGGTGCTCCATGGGTGACCTGTAGGTGCTCCATGCGTGACCTGTAGGTGCTCCAATGGCTGACCTGTAGGTGCTCCACGGGTGACCTGTAGGTGCTCCATAGGTGACCTGTAGGTGCTCCATAGGTGACCTGTAGGTGCTCCACGGGTGACCTGTAGGTGCTCCATAGGTGACCTGTAGGTGTTCCATGGGTGACCTGTAGGTGCTCCATAGGTGACCTGTAGGTGCTCCATGGGTGACCTGTAGGTGCTCCATAGGTGACCTGTAGGTGCTCCATGGGTGACCTGTAGGTGCTCCACGGGTGACCTGTAGGTGCTCCAATGGCTGACCTGTAGCAGCTCCATGGGTGACCTGTAGGTGCTCCATAGGTGACCTGTAGGTGCTCCATAGGTGACCTGTAGCAGCTCCATAGGTGACCTGTAGGTGCTCCATAGGTGACCTGTAGGTGCTCCACGGGTGACCTGTAGGTGCTCCATAGGTGACCTGTAGGTGTTCCATGGGTGACCTGTAGGTGCTCCATAGGTGACCTGTAGGTGCTCCATGGGTGACCTGTAGGTGCTCCATAGGTGACCTGTAGGTGCTCCATGGGTGACCTGTAGGTGCTCCATAGGTGACCTGTAGGTGCTCCATGGGTGACCTGTAGGTGCTCCATAGGTGACCTGTAGGTGTTCCATGGGTGACCTGTAGGTGCTCCATAGGTGACCTGTAGGTGCTCCATGGGTGACCTGTAGGTGCTCCATAGGTGACCTGTAGGTGCTCCATGGGTGACCTGTAGGTGCTCCATAGGTGACCTGTAGCAGCTCCATGGGTGACCTGTAGGTGCTCCATAGGTGACCTGTAGGTGCTCCATAGGTGACCTGTAGGTGCTCCATGGGTGACCTGTAGGTGCTCCATGGGTGACCTGTAGCAGCTCCATGGGTGACCTGTAGCAGCTCCATTGGTGACCTGTAGGTGCTCCATGGCTGACCTGTAGGTGCTCCATAGGTGACCTGTAGCAGCTCCATAGGTGACCTGTAGGTGCTCCATGGGTGACCTGTAGGTGCTCCATAGGTGACCTGTAGGTGCTCCATGGCTGACCTGTAGCAGCTCCATGGGTGACCTGTAGGTGCTCCATGGGTGACCTGTAGGTGCTCCATGGGTGACCTGTAGGTGCTCCATAGGTGACCTGTAGCAGCTCCATGGGTGACCTGTAGGTGCCCCACGGGTGACCTGTAGGTGCCCCATGGGTGACCTGTAGGTGCTCCATGGGTGACCTGTAGGTGCTCCATAGGTGACCTGTAGGTGCTCCATGGGTGACCTGTAGGTGCTCCATAGGTGACCTGTAGCAGCTCCATGGGTGACCTGTAGGTGCTCCATAGGTGACCTGTAGGTGCTCCATAGGTGACCTGTAGGTGTTCCATAGGTGACCTGTAGGTGCCCCATGGGTGACCTGTAGGTGCTCCATGGGTGACCTGTAGGTGTTCCATAGGTGACCTGTAGGTGCTCCATGGGTGACCTGTAGGTGCTCCATAGGTGACCTGTAGGTGCTCCATGGGTGACCTGTAGGTGCTCCATGGGTGACCTGTAGGTGCTCCATGGGTGACCTGTAGGTGCTCCATGGGTGACCTGTAGCGCTCCATGGTGACCTGTAGGTGCTCCATGGTGACCTGTAGGTGCTCCATGGGTGACCTGTAGCAGCTCCATGGGTGACCTGTAGGTGCTCCATGGGTGACCTGTAGGTGCTCCATGGGTGACCTGTAGGTGCTCCATGGTGACCTGTAGGTGCTCCATGGTGACCTGTAGGTGCCCCATGGGTGACCTGTAGGTGCTCCATAGGTGACCTGTAGGCTCCATGGTGACCTGTAGGTGCTCCATGGTGACCTGTAGGTGCTCCATAGGTGACCTGTAGGTGCTCCATGGGTGACCTGTAGGTGCTCCATGGGTGACCTGTAGAGCTCCATGGTGACCTGTAGGTGCTCCATGGGTGACCTGTAGGTGCTCCATGGGTGACCTGTAGTGCTCCATGGGTGACCTGTAGGTGCTCCATAGGTGACCTGTAGTGCTCCATGGTGACCTGTAGGTGCTCCATGGGTGACCTGTAGGTGCTCCATGGGTGACCTGTAGGTGCTCCATGGGTGACCTGTAGGTGCTCCATGGGTGACCTGTAGGTGCTCCATGGGTGACCTGTAGGTGCTCCATGGGTGACCTGTAGGTGCTCCATGGGTGACCTGTAGGTGCTCCATAGGTGACCTGTAGGTGCTCCATAGGTGACCTGTAGGTGCTCCATGGGTGACCTGTAGGTGCTCCACGGGTGACCTGTAGGTGCTCCATGGGGACCTGTAGGTGCTCCATGGGTGACCTGTAGCAGCTCCATGGGTGACCTGTAGGTGCTCCATGGGTGACCTGTAGGTGCTCCATGGGTGACCTGTAGGTGCTCCATGGGTGACCTGTAGGTGCTCCATAGGTGACCTGTAGGTGCCCCATGGGTGACCTGTAGGTGCTCCATAGGTGACCTGTAGGTGCTCCACGGGTGACCTGTAGGTGCTCCATGGGTGACCTGTAGGTGCTCCATAGGTGACCTGTAGGTGCTCCATGGGTGACCTGTAGGGCTCCATGGTGACCTGTAGGTGCTCCATGGGTGACCTGTAGGTGCTCCACGGGTGACCTGTAGCAGCTCCATGGGTGACCTGTAGGTGCTCCATGGGTGACCTGTAGGTGCTCCATGGGTGACCTGTAGGTGCTCCATGGGTGACCTGTAGGTGCTCCATAGGTGACCTGTAGTGCTCCATGGGTGACCTGTAGGTGCTCCATGGGTGACCTGTAGGCTCCATGGGTGACCTGTAGGTGCTCCATGGGTGACCTGTAGGTGCTCCATGGTGACCTGTAGGTGCTCCATGGTGACCTGTAGGTGCTCCATGGGTGACCTGTAGGTGCCCCATGGGTGACCTGTAGCAGCTCCATAGGTGACCTGTAGGTGCTCCATGGGTGACCTGTAGGTGCTCCATAGGTGACCTGTAGGTGCTCCACGGGTGACCTGTAGGTGCTCCATAGGTGACCTGTAGGTGCTCCATGGGTGACCTGTAGGTGCTCCATGGGTGACCTGTAGCAGCTCCATGGGTGACCTGTAGGTGCTCCATGGGTGACCTGTAGGTGCTCCATGGGTGACCTGTAGGTGCTCCATGGGTGACCTGTAGGTGCTCCATGGGTGACCTGTAGGTGTTCCATAGGTGACCTGTAGCAGCTCCATGGGTGACCTGTAGGTGCTCCATGGGTGACCTGTAGCAGCTCCATGGGTGACCTGTAGGTGCTCCATGGGTGACCTGTAGGAGCTCCATAGGTGACCTGTAGCAGCTCCATTGGTGACCTGTAGGTGCCCCATGGGTGACCTGTAGGTGCCCCATGGGTGACCTGTAGCAGCTCCATAGGTGACCTGTAGGTGCTCCATGGGTGACCTGTAGGTGCTCCATAGGTGACCTGTAGGTGCTCCACGGGTGACCTGTAGCAGCTCCATAGGTGACCTGTAGGTGCTCCATGGGTGACCTGTAGGTGCTCCATGGGTGACCTGTAGCAGCTCCATGGGTGACCTGTAGGTGCCCCATGGGTGACCTGTAGGTGCTCCATGGGTGACCTGTAGCAGCTCCATAGGTGACCTGTAGGTGCTCCATGGGTGACCTGTAGGTGCCCCATGGGTGACCTGTAGGTGCTCCATGGGTGACCTGTAGGTGCCCCATGGGTGACCTGTAGGTGCCCCATGGGTGACCTGTAGCAGCTCCATAGGTGACCTGTAGGTGCCCCATGGGTGACCTGTAGCAGCTCCATAGGTGACCTGTAGGTGCCCCATGGGTGACCTGTAGGTGCTCCATAGGTGACCTGTAGGTGCTCCACGGGTGACCTGTAGGTGCCCCACGGGTGACCTGCAGGTGCTCCACGGGTGACCTGTAGGTGCCCCACGGGTGACCTGTAGGTGCTCCATAGGTGACCTGTAGGTGCTCCATGGGTGACCTGTAGGTGCCCCATGGGTGACCTGTAGGTGCTCCATGGGTGACCTGTAGGTGCTCCATAGGTGACCTGTAGGTGCTCCATGGGTGACCTGTAGGTGCCCCATGGGTGACCTGTAGGTGCTCCACGGGTGACCTTTAGGTGCCCCACGGGTGACCTGTAGGTGCCCCACGGGTGACCTGTAGGTGCTCCATAGGTGACCTGTAGGTGCTCCATGGGTGACCTGTAGGTGCCCCATGGGTGACCTGTAGGTGCTCCACGGGTGACCTTTAGGTGCCCCACGGGTGACCTGTAGGTGCCCCACGGGTGACCTGTAGGTGCTCCATGGGTGACCTGTAGGTGCCCCATGGGTGACCTGTAGGTGCTCCACGGGTGACCTTTAGGTGCCCCACGGGTGACCTGTAGGTGCCCCACGGGTGACCTGTAGGTGCTCCATAGGTGACCTGTAGGTGCTCCATGGGTGACCTGTAGGTGCTCCATGGGTGACCTGTAGGTGCTCCATAGGTGACCTTTAGGTGCCCCACGGGTGACCTGTAGGTGCCCCACGGGTGACCTGTAGGTGCTCC
Source organism: Indicator indicator (assembly GCF_027791375.1). Taxonomy (NCBI): domain Eukaryota; kingdom Metazoa; phylum Chordata; class Aves; order Piciformes; family Indicatoridae; genus Indicator; species Indicator indicator. The sequence goes on from NC_072047.1 coordinate 3,252,594, forward strand.
ATAGGTGACCTGTAGGTGCTCCACGGGTGACCTGTAGGTGCTCCATAGGTGACCTGTAGGTGCTCCATAGGTGACCTGTAGGTGCTCCATAGGTGACCTGTAGGTGCCCCATGGGTGACCTGTAGGTGCTCCACGGGTGACCTGTAGGTGCCCCACGGGTGACCTTTAGGTGCCCCACGGGTGACCTGTGGTGCCCCCCAGGTGGGAGCCTCTCTCTTCGCCAGCAACATTGGCTCCGGGCACTTCGTAGGCCTGGCCGGGACCGGGGCCGCAGGAGGCATCGCCGTGGGAGGCTTCGAGTGGAGTGTGAGGCCTGGGGAGAACATGGAGGGGGATATTATGGGATGGGAGAGTATGGATGGGGATATTATGGGATGGGGAGCCTATGGATGGGTTCCATGTGGATGGGGAGCCTATGGATGGGGAACGTATGGATGGGGAGCCTATGGATGGGGAACCTATGGATGGGGAACGTATGGATGGGGAGCCTATGGATGGGGAGCCTATGGATGGGGAACCTATGGATGGGGAGCCTATGGATGGGGAGCCTATGGATGGGGAACGTATGGATGGGGAGCCTATGGATGGGGAGCCTATGGATGGGGACATTATGGATGGGGAACCTATGGATGGGGACCTTGTGGATGGGGACATTATGGATGGGGAGCCTATGGATGGGGAACCTATGGATGGGGACCCTATGGATGGGGAACCTATGGATGGGGACCTTATGGGATGGGGACATTATGGGATGGGGACCTTATGGATGGGGAACCTATGGATGGGGACCCTATGGATGGGGAACCTATGGATGGGGACCTTATGGGATGGGGACATTATGGGATGGGGACCTTATGGATGGGGAACCTATGGATGGGGAGCCTATGGATGGGGAGCCTATGGATGGGGACCTTGTGGATGGGGACATTATGGATGGGGAGCCTATGGATGGGGAACCTATGGATGGGGACCTTATGGGATGGGGACATTATGGGATGGGGACCTTATGGATGGGGAACCTATGGATGGGGAGCCTATGGATGGGGAACCTATGGATGGGGACCTTATGGGATGGGGACATTATGGATGGGGAGCCTATGGATGGGGACCTATGGATGGGGAGCCTATGGATGGGAGCCTATGGATGGGGAACCTATGGATGGGGACCTTATGGGATGGGGACCTATGGATGGGGACCCTATGGATGGGGAACCTATGGATGGGGAGCCTATGGATGGGACCCTATGGATGGGGACCTATGGATGGGGAACCTATGGATGGGGAGCCTATGGATGGGGAGCCTATGGATGGGACCCTATGGATGGGGAACCTATGGATGGGGACCTTATGGGATGGGGACCTATGGGATGGGGACCTTATGGATGGGGAGCCTATGGATGGGGACCTATGGATGGGGAGCTTATGGGATTGGGAGCCTATGGATGGGGAGCCTATGGATTGGGAGCCTATGGATGGGGAGCCTATGGATGGGGACATATGGGATGGGGACCTATGGATGGGGAGCTATGGATGGGGAGCCTATGGATGGGGAGCCTATGGATGGGGACCTATGGATTGGGAGCCTATGGATGGGGACCTATGGATGGGGACCTATGGATGGGAAGCCTATGGATGGGGAACCTATGGATGGGACCTATGGATGGAGAGCCTATGGATGGGGAACCTATGGATGGGGACCTTATGGGATGGGGAGCCTATGGATGGGGACCCTATGGATGGGGAGCCTATAGATGGGGAGCCTATGGATGGGGAACCTATGGATGGGGAACCTATGGATGGGTTTCCTATGGATGGAGAGCCTATGGATGGGGAGCCTATGGATGGGGACCTTATGGGATGGGGAGCCTATGGATGGGGAGCCTATGGATGGGGACCTTATGGATGGGGAGCCTATGGATGGGGAGCCTATGGATGGGGACCTTATGGGATGGGGAGCCTATGGATGGGGAGCCTATGGATGGGGAGCCTATGGATGGGTTTCCTGTGGATGAGGAGCCTGTGGATGGGGACCTTATGGGATGGGGACTCTGTGGATGGGGACCTTGTGGAGAGATTCCCTTTGGATACTGTGCACATACCCTATAGACTCCTATAGACCCTCATAGGCACCTGTAGATCCCCTGTAGATCCCCTCTAGATCCCCTCTAGATCCCCTACAAATCCCATACAGACCCCCTTAAGATCCCCTATAGGTCCCTGTAGATCCTCTATGGATCTCCTATAACCTCTGCAGATCCCTTGTAGATCCCCTATAGACCCCTCTAGCCCCATGCACATCCCTACAAATCCCATATGGACCCCTATAGATTCTCTAGAGACCCCTAAAGATCCCTACAGATCCCCATAGATCCCCCATAGATCCCTAGAAATCCCCTATAGACCCCCTTGAATCCCCTATACATCCCCACAGATCCCCTCAGATCCCCTATAGATCCCCACAGATCACCTATAGATCCCCACAGACCCCTACAGATCCCCTATAGACCCCTACAGATCCCCTATAGACCCCCTTAGATCCCCACAGACCCCTACAGATCCCCTATAGACCCCCTTAGATCCCCACAGACCCCTACAGATCCCCTATAGACCCCCTTAGATCCCCTATAGACCGCTACAGATCCCCTATAGACCCCCTTAGATCCCCACAGACCCCTACAGATCCCCGAGAGACCTCCTTAGATCCCCTATAGACCCCTACAGATGCCCTATAGACCCCTACAGATGCCCTATAGACCCCCTTAGATCCCCACAGACCCCTACAGATCCCCAATAGACCCCCTTAGATCCCCACAGACCCCTACAGATCCCCTATAGACCCCCTTAGATCCCCACAGACCCCTACAGATCCCCTATAGACCCCCTTAGATCCCCATAGACCCCTACAGATCCCCTATAGACCCCTACAGATCCCCTATAGACCCCTACAGATCCCCATAGACCCCTACACATCCCCTATAGACCTCCTTAGATCCCCTATAGATCCCTACAGATCCCCTATAGACCCCCTTAGATCCCCACAGACCCCTACAGATCCCCCATAGACCCCTACAGATCCCCTATAGACCCCCTTAGATCCCCATAGACCCCTACAGATCCCCTATAGACCCCTACAGATCCCCTAGAGACCCCCTTAGATCCCCTATAGACCCCTACAGATCCTCTATAGACCCTCTTAGATCCCCTATAGACCCCTACAGATCCTCTATAGACCCCTACAGATCCTCTATAGACCCCCTTAGATCCCCATAGACCCCTACAGATCCCCTATAGACCCCCTTAGATCCCCTATAGACCCCTACAGATCCCCTATAGACCCCTACAGATCCCCTATAGATCCCTACAGATCCCCTATAGACCCCCTTAGATCCCCTATAGACCCCCTTAGATCCCCTATAGACCCCTACAGATCCCCTATAGACCCCTACAGATCCCCTATAGACCCCCTTAGATCCCCATAGACCTCTACAGATCCCCTATAGACCCCTACACATCCCCTATAGACCCCCTTAGATCCCCATAGACCCCTACAGATCCCCTATAGACCCCCTTAGATCCGCTATAGACCCCCTTAGATCCCCATAGACCCCTACAGATCCCCTATAGACCCCCTTAGATCCGCTATAGACCCCCTTAGATCCCCTATAGACCCCTACAGATCCTCTATAGACCCCCTTAGATCCCCATAGACCCCTACAGATCCCCTATAGACCCCCTTAGATCCCCTATAGACCCCCTTAGATCCCCTATAGACCCCTACAGATCCCCTATAGACCCCTACAGATCCCCACAGATCCCCACAGATCCCTACAGCCCCCTATAGATCCCCAGAGATCCCCCAGAGATCCTCTATAGATCCCTGCAGATCCCCCGTAGATCCCCATAGATTCCCCTACAGATCCCCTCTAGACCCTTCCCCCCAGCCCCTTCCCTTTCCCCTTCCCCTCCCCTCCCCCTCCCCTCCCTTTGCTCCCATCCAGCTCAAGCCCCGCCCACTTCTGGGGCTGAGCCCTGTCGGGGCCCAGCCCACTCCCGGTGCCCTCGGCCAATCAGCGCTGTGGCCCCGCCCCCAGGGGATGTTCATTGTGCTGCTGCTGGGATGGATCTTTGTCCCGATCTACATGAGAGCAGGGGTGAGGCAGCTCCCAGTGCTCCCAGTATGGCTCCCACTGCCCCCCAGTGCCTCCCAGTCCCATCCCAGTCCCTCCCAATCCTCTCCCTGTCACTCCCAGACCCTCCCAATCGCCTCCCAGTGCCTCCCAGTCCCTCCCAGTCCCTCCTTATCCCCTCCCAGTCCCTCCCAAGCCCCTCCCAGTCCCTTCATGTGCCTCCCAATCCCCTCCCAATCTCTCCCAGTGCCTCCCAGTCCTATCCCAGTCCCTCCAAGACCCCTCCCAAATCTCCTCCCAGTTCCTCCCATTCTGTCCCACTCCCTTCCAGTCTCTCCCAATCCCTTCCCAGTCCCTTCCAGTGCCTCCCAATCCTCTCCCAGACCCTCCCAGTCCCCGACCAAATCCCCTCCCAGTCTCTCCCAATTCCCTCCCAGTCCCCTCCCAAGCCCTTCCCAGTCCACTCCCAATTGCTCCCAGTCCCTTCCAGTCCCTTCCAGCCCTCAGGCCCCTTCCAGTCCTCTCCCAATACCCTCCCAGTCCCCTCCCAGTCCATCCCAGTTCCCCCCAGGTCAGCACCATGCCGGAGTACCTGGGGCTGCGCTTCGGGGGGTCCCGGATCCGACTCTACCTGGCCCTGCTCAGCCTGGGGCTCTACATCGCCACCAAGATCTCAGTATGGAGCCTGCAGGGGTCTGGGGGGGCGCTAGGGGGCGAGAGGAGCTGTAGGGGGCGCTAGGGGGCAGCAGAGGGGTAGAGAGGAGCTGTAGGGGGCGCTAGAGGGCACTAGAGGGGTAGAGAGGAGCTGTAGGGGGCACTGGGGGGCGCTAGGGGGCGAGAGGAGCTGTAGGGGCGCTAGGGGGCCGCAGAGGGGTAGAGAGGAGCGGTAGGGGGCGCTATAGGGCACTAGAGGGGTAGAGAGGAGCTGTAGGGGGCGCTAGAGGGCACTAGAGGGGTAGAGAGGAGCTGTAGGGGGCGCTAGGGGGCAGCAGAGGGGTAGAGAGGAGCTGTAGGGGGCGCTAGAGGGCACTAGAGGGGTAGAGAGGAGCTGTAGGGGGCACTAGGGGGCAGCAGAGGGGTAGAGAGGAGCTGTAGGGGGCACTAGGGGGCACTAGAGGGGTAGAGAGGAGCTGTAGGGGGCACTAGGGGGCAGCAGAGGGGTAGAGAGGAGCTGTAGGGGGCACTGGGGGGCACTAGAGGGGTAGAGAGGAGCTGTAGGGGGCACTAGGGGGCAGCAGAGGGGTAGAGAGGAGCTGTAGGGGGCACTAGGGGGCAGCAGAGGGGTAGAGAGGAGCTGTAGGGGGCACTAGGGGGCACTAGAGGGGTAGAGAGGAGCTGTAGGGGGCACTAGGGGGCAGCAGAGGGGTAGAGAGGAGCTGTAGGGGGCGCTATAGGGCACTAGAGGGGTAGAGAGGAGCTGTAGGGGGCGCTAGAGGGCACTAGAGGGGTAGAGAGGAGCTGTAGGGGGCGCTAGGGGGCAGCAGAGGGGTAGAGAGGAGCTGTAGGGGGCGCTAGAGGGCACTAGAGGGGTAGAGAGGAGCTGTAGGGGGCACTAGGGGGCAGCAGAGGGGTAGAGAGGAGCTGTAGGGGGCACTAGGGGGCACTAGAGGGGTAGAGAGGAGCTGTAGGGGGCACTAGGGGGCAGCAGAGGGGTAGAGAGGAGCTGTAGGGGGCACTAGGGGGCAGCAGAGGGGTAGAGAGGAGCTGTAGGGGGCGCTAGGGGGCAGCAGAGGGGTAGAGAGGAGCTGTAGGGGGCACTGGGGGGCACTAGAGGGGTAGAGAGGAGCTGTAGGGGGCACTAGGGGGCAGCAGAGGGGTAGAGAGGAGCTGTAGGGGGCACTAGGGGGCAGCAGAGGGGTAGAGAGGAGCTGTAGGGGGCACTAGGGGGCAGCAGAGGGGTAGAGAGGAGCTGTAGGGGGCGCTAGGGGGCAGCAGAGGGGTAGAGAGGAGCTGTAGGGGGCACTGGGGGGCACTAGAGGGGTAGAGAGGAGCTGTAGGGGGCACTGGGGGGCACTAGAGGGGTAGAGAGGAGCTGTAGGGGGCACTGGGGGGCACTAGAGGGGTAGAGAGGAGCTGTAGGGGGCACTAGGGGGCAGCAGAGGGGTAGGGAGGACCTGTAGGGGGCACTGGGGGGCGCTAGGGGGCGAGAGGAGCTGTAGGGGGCGCTAGGGGGCCGCAGAGGGGTAGAGAGGAGCTGTAGGGGGCGCTAGAGGGCACTAGAGGGGTAGAGAGGAGCTGTAGGGGGCGCTAGGGGGCAGCAGAGGGGTAGAGAGGAGCTGTAGGGGGCGCTAGAGGGCACTAGAGGGGTAGAGAGGAGCTGTAGGGGGCACTAGGGGGCACTAGAGGGGTAGAGAGGAGCTGTAGGGGGCACTAGGGGGCAGCAGAGGGGTAGAGAGGAGCTGTAGGGGGCACTAGGGGGCAGCAGAGGGGTAGAGAGGAGCTGTAGGGGGCACTGGGGGCACTAGAGGGGTAGAGAGGAGCTGTAGGGGGCGCTAGGGGGCCGCAGAGGGGTAGAGAGGAGCTGTAGGGGGCACTAGGGGGCAGCAGAGGGGTAGAGAGGAGCTGTAGGGGGCACTAGGGGGCCGCAGAGGGGTAGAGAGGAGCTGTAGGGGGCGCTAGGGGGCAGCAGAGGGGTAGAGAGGAGCTGTAGGGGGCGCTAGGGGGCAGCAGAGGGGTAGAGAGGAGCTGTAGGGGGCACTAGGGGGCAGCAGAGGGGTAGAGAGGAGCTGTAGGGGGCGCTAGGGGGCCGCAGAGGGGTAGAGAGGAGCTGTAGGGGGCGCTAGGGGGCCGCAGAGGGATCTGTGGGGTCTGTGAGGGGTCTCTAGCGGCAGGCAGGGATCCAATGGCTCTGCAGGGGATCTCTTGGGGCAGGGAGGGATCTCTAGAGGCTGGAGCAGATCTCTACCTTCTGGGGGGTGTCTGTGCCCGGTAGGTGCTCCGGAGGGGTGGGAGGGATCTCTAGGGATCTAAAGGGATCTCTGGGGTTCTGTAGGGATCTCTTGGGGCTGGGGGGAATGGGGGTGTGGATCTGTGCCCTGTAGGTGCTCCACAGGGGTGGGAGGGATCTAAAGGGATCTCTAGGAGTCTGTAGGGATCTCTTGGGGCTGGGAGTGGCTTCAAGGGGCTGGGAGGGGATCTCTAGGGATCTACAGGGTCTCTAGGGATCTATAGAGTCTCTAAGGGATCTATAGGGTCTCCAAGGGATCTATAGGGTCTCTAGGGATCTATAGGGTCTCTAGGGATCTAAAGGGTCTCTAAGGGATCTATAGGGTCTCCAAGGGATCTATAGGGTCTCTAGGGATCTATAGGGTCTCTAAGGGATCTACAGGGTCTCTAAGGGATCTATAGGGTCTCTAGGGATCTAAAGGGTCTCTAAGGGATCTATAGGGTCTCTAAGGGATCTATAGGGTCTCTAGGGATATATAGGGTCTCTAGGGATCTAAAGGGTCTCTAAGGGATCTACAGGGTCTCTAGGGATCTAAAGGGTCTCTAAGGGATCTGTAGGGTCTCTAGGGATCTATAGGGTCTCTAGGGATCTATAGGGTCTCTAAGGGATCTATAGGGTCTCCAAGGGATCTATAGGGTCTCTAGGGATCTAAAGGGTCTCTAAGGGATCTATAGGGTCTCTAAGGGATCTATAGGGTCTCTAGGGATCTATAGGGTCTCTAAGGGATCTATAGGGTCTCTAGGGATCTATAGGGTCTCTAGGGATCTACAGGGTCTCTAAGGGATCTATAGGGTCTCCAAGGGATCTATAGGGTCTCTAGGGATCTATAGGGTCTCTAAGGGATCTATAGGGTCTCTAGGGATCTACAGGGTTCTAGGGATCTACAGGGTCTCTAAGGGATCTATAGGGTCTCTAGGGATCTACAGGGTCTCTAGGGATCTATAGGGTCTCTAAGGGATCTATAGGGTCTCTAGGGATCTAAAGGGTCTCTAAGGGATCTATAGGGTCTCTAGGGATCTATAGGGTCTCTAGGGATCTACAGGGTCTCTAAGGGATCTATAGGGTCTCCAAGGGATCTATAGGGTCTCTAGGGATCTATAGGGTCTCTAGGGATCTAAAGGGTCTCTAAGGGATCTATAGGGTCTCCAAGGGATCTATAGGGTCTCTAGGGATCTATAGGGTCTCTAGGGATCTAAAGGGTCTCTAAGGGATCTATAGGGTCTCCAAGGGATCTATAGGGTCTCTAGGGATCTATAGGGTCTCTAAGGGATCTATAGGGTCTCTAGGGATCTATAGGGTCTCTAAGGGATCTATAGGGTCTCTAGGGATCTATAGGGTCTCTAGGGATCTACAGGGTCTCTTAGGGATCTATAGGGTCTCCAAGGGATCTATAGGGTCTCTAGGGATCTATAGGGTCTCTAAGGGATCTATAGGGTCTCTAGGGATCTACAGGGTTCTAGGGATCTATAGGGTCTCTAAGGGATCTATAGGGTCTCTAGGGATCTATAGGGTCTCTAGGGATCTAAAGGGTCTCTAAGGGATCTATAGGGTCTCTAAAGATCTATAGGGTCTCTAGGGATCTAAAGGGTCTCTTAGGGATCTACAGGGTCTCTAGAGATCTATAGGGTCTCTAGGGATCTAAAGGGTCTCTAAGGGATCTATAGGGTCTCTAAGGGATCTATAGGGTCTCTAGGGATCTACAGGGTTCTAGGGATCTATAGGGTCTCTAAGGGATCTATAGGGTCTCTAGGGATCTATAGGGTCTCTAGGGATCTAAAGGGTCTCTAAGGGATCTATAGGGTCTCTAGAGATCTATAGGGTCTCTAGGGACCTAAAGGGTCTCTAAGGGATCTATAGGGTCTCTAAGGGATCTATAGGGTCTCTAGGGATCTATAGGGTCTCTAGGGACCTAAAGGGTCTCTAAGGGATCTATAGGGTCTCTAAGGGATCTATAGGGTCTCTAGGGATCTACAGGGTCTCTAAGGGATCTATAGGGTCTCTAGGGATCTGTAGAGTCTCTAAGGGATCTATAGGGTCTCTAGGGATCTATAGGGTCTCTAAGGGATCTATAGGGTTCTAGGGATCTATAGGGTCTCTAGGGATCTATAGGGTTCTAGGGATCTATAGGGTCTCAAGGAATCTATAGGGTCTCTAGGGATCTATAGGGTCTCCAAGGGATCTATAGGGTCTCTAGGGATCTACAGGGTCTCTTGGGATCTATAGGGTCTCTAAGGGATCTACAGGGTCTCTAAGGGATCTACAGGGTCTCTAGGGATCTATAGGGTCTCTAAGGGATCTATAGGGTCTCTAAGGGATCCATAGGGTCTCTAGGGATCTACAGGGTCTCTAAGGGATCTACAGGGTCTCTAGGGATCTATAGGGTCTCTAAGGGATCCATAGGGTCTCTAGGGATCTACAGGGTCTCTAAGGGATCTATAGGGTCTCTAGGGATCTATAGGGTCTCCAAGGGATCTATAGGGTCTCTAAGGGATCTATAGGGTCTCTAGGGATCTACAGGGTCTCTAGGGGATCTATAGGGTCTCTAGGGATCTACAGGGTCTCTAAGGGATCTATAGGGTCTCTAGGGATCTATAGGGTCTCTAAGGGATCTATAGGGTCTCTAAGGGATCCATAGGGTCTCTAGGGATCTACAGGGTCTCTAAGGGATCTACAGGGTCTCTAGGGATCTATAGGGTCTCTAAGGGATCTGTAGGGTCTCTAGGGATCTAAAGGGTCTCTTAGGGATCTATAGGGTCTCTAAGGGATCCATAGGGTCTCTAGGGATCTATAGGGTCTCTAAGGGATCTACAGGGTCTCTAAGGGATCTACAGGTTCTCTAAGGGATCCATAGGGTCTCTAGGGATCTATAGGGTCTCTAAGGGATCTACAGGGTCTCTAAGGGATCTATAGGGTCTCTAGGGATCTATAGGGCCTCTAAGGGATCTATAGGGTTCTAGGGATCTATAGGGTCTCTAGGGATCTATAGGGTTCTAGGGATCTATAGGGTCTCAAGGAATCTATAGGGTCTCTAGGGATCTATAGGGTCTCTAAGGGATCTATAGGGTCTCTAAGGGATCCATAGGGTCTCTAGGGATCTACAGGGTCTCTAAGGGATCTACAGGGTCTCTAGGGATCTACAGGGTCTCTAAGGGATCTACAGGGTCTCTAGGGATCTATAGGGTCTCTAAGGGATCTATAGAGTCTCTAAGGGATCCATAGGGTCTCTAGGGATCTACAGGGTCTCTAAGGGATCTACAGGGTCTCTAGGGATCTATAGGGTCTCTAAGGGATCTGTAGGGTCTCTAGGGATCTAAAGGGTCTCTAAGGGATCTATAGGGTCTCTAAGGGATCTATAGGGTCTCTAGGGATCTACAGGGTCTCTAGGGATCTACAGGGTCTCTAAGGGATCTATAGGGTCTCTAAGGGATCTATAGGGTCTCTAAGGGATCCATAGGGTCTCTAGGGATCTATAGGGTCTCTAAGGGATCTACAGGGTCTCTAAGGGATCTACAGGGTCTCTAAGGGATCTATAGGGTCTCTAGGGATCTATAGGGTCTCTAGGGATCTATAGGGTCTCTAAGGGATCTACAGGGTCTCTAAGGGATCCATAGGGTCTCTAAGGGATCTACAGGGTCTCTAGGGATCTACAGGGTCTCTAAGGGATCTACAGGGTCTCTAGGGATCTATAGGGTCTCTAAGGGATCTGTAGGGTCTCTAGGGATCTACAGGGTCTCTAAGGGATCTGTAGGGTCTCTAGGGATCTAAAGGGTCTCTAAGGGATCCATAGGGTCTCTAGGGATCTATAGGGTCTCTAAGGGATCTACAGGGTCTCTAAGGGATCTATAGGGTCTCTAAGGGATCTATAGGGTCTCTAGGGATCTATAGGGTCTCTAGGGATCTATAGGGTCTCTAAGGGATCTACAGGGTCTCTAGGGATCTACAGGGTCTCTAAGGGATCTACAGGGTCTCTAGGGATATATAGGGTCTCTAAGGGATCCATAGGGTCTCTAGGGATCTACAGGGTCTCTAAGGGATCTGTAGGGTCTCTAGGGATCTATAGGGTCTCTAAGGGATCTGTAGGGTCTCTAGGGATCTAAAGGGTCTCTAAGGGATCTATAGGGTCTCTAAGGGATCCATAGGGTCTCTAGGGATCTATAGGGTCTCTAAGGGATCTACAGGGTCTCTAAGGGATCTATAGGGTCTCTAAGGGATCTATAGGGTCTCTAGGGATCTATAGGGTCTCTAGGGATCTATAGGGTCTCTAAGGGATCTACAGGGTCTCTAGGGATCTACAGGGTCTCTAAGGGATCTACAGGGTCTCTAGGGATCTATAGGGTCTCTAAGGGATCTGTAGGGTCTCTAGGGATCTACAGGGTCTCTAAGGGATCTACAGGGTCTCTAGGGATCTATAGGGTCTCTAAGGGATCTGTAGGGTCTCTAAGGGATCTATAGGGTCTCTAAGGGATCTATAGGGTCTCTAGGGATCTACAGGGTGTCTAAGGGATCTATAGGGTCTCTAGGGATCTATAGTGGCTCTAAGGGATCTACAGAGGCTGGGGGGGTTCCTGTCGGTTCTATAATACATCTATAGGGATCTGTGGGGCTGGGAGTGATCTACGAGGGCTGGGGGATCTCTAGAGGCTGGGAAGGATGCATAGGGATCTATAGCAGCTGGAGGGGATCCACAGGGATCTATAGGGACTGTGAGAGTCCTGTGGGGGCAGGGGCAGCTGTACAGGGATCTATAGGCATCTATACAGTCTGGGAGGGATCTATAGGGATCCATACAGATCTATTGGCATCTATAGGGGCTGGAGAGGATCTGTAGAGGCAGAGGGGGATCTCTAGGGGTTGGCAGGGATCTATAGGAATCCATAGGGTCTGGAGGGGATCTCTGGGGCTGGAGAGGATCTAAAGGGGCTAGGAGGGATCTGGAGGGATCTCTAGGGATCCCTAGGGATCTGTTGGGATCCCACAGGTGGATATGTACTCGGGAGCCATCTTCATCCAGGAGGCTCTGGGCTGGGACCTCTACGCCTCGGTGGGAGTCCTGCTGGGGGTGACAGCGATTTACACTGTGACTGGTTAGACTGGGAGGGACTGGGAGGGACTGGGAGGGACTGGGAGGGGATTGGGAAGGACTGGGAGGGGATTGGGAGGGACTGGAAGGGACTGGGAGGGAGAGGGAGAGGACTGGGAGGGGACTGGGAGGGACTGGGAGGGACTGGGAGGGATAGAGAGGGGATTGGGAAGGACTGGGAGCAACTGGGAGGGACTGGAAGGGACTGGAAGGGACCGGGAGGGAGAGGGAGAGACTGGGAGGGGACTGGGAGGGGGTTAGGAAGGACTGGGAAGGACTGGGAGGGACTGGGAGGGACTTGGAGGGCATTGGGAAGGACTGGGAAGGACTGGGAGGGGACTGGCCTCATACTGGTCCCATACTGGGAGCACTGGTATCACACTGGGGGTCATACTGGTCCATACTGGTCCATACTGATCCAAACTGGTACATATTCATCTTATACTGGTCTCATACTGGTGCATAGTGGTCTATACTGGTGCAAACTGGTCCATATTGGTCCATTCTGGTCCATACTAGTCCCATACTGGTCCACCTTGGTCCACATTGGTCCAAACTGGTTCATACTGGTCCATACTGGTCAATAATGGTCCCTGCTGGGCTATCCTGCTCTATCCCAGTCCCACTCCAGGTCCTCCCTGTCCATACTGGTTCAAACTGGTCCATATTGGTCCCAACTGGTCCCATACTGGTCCATACTGGTCCATAGTGGTCCACAGTGGTCCATAGTGGTCCTTACTGGTCCAAACTGGTGCATACTGGTGCAGGGGGCCTGGCTGCTCTGATGTTTGCTGACCTGCTCCAGACCTTCATCATCGTCGCTGGGGCCTCAGTGCTGGCTGCATACGGTGGGACTGGGAGGGGACTGGGAGGGACTGGGAGGGGACTGGAGGGGATTGGGAGGGACTGGGAGGAACTGGGAGGGACTGGGAGGGCACTGTGAGGGGAATGGGAGGGACTGTGAGGAACTGGGAGGGACTGGGAGGGACTGGGTGGGGACTGAAGGGGATTGGGAGGGACTGGGAGTGATTCAGGTTCCCCATACTGGTCCCTACTGGTCCATACTGGGAAAAGCCTTGAGGACCTCTGGTCATGCTTTTAGTCCCTCCCTATGCCCCATACTGGTCTATAGCGGTCCATACTGGTCTATAGTGGTCCATACTGGTCTATAGTGGTCCATACTGGTCTATAGCGGTCCATACTGGTCCATACTGGTCTATAGTGGTCCATACTGGTCTATAGTGGTCCATACTGGTCTATAGCGGTCCATACTGGTCCATGCTGGTCTATAGTGGTCCATACTGGTCCATACTGGTCTATAGTGGTCCATACTGGTCTATAGCGGTCCATACTGGTCCATACTGGTCTATAGCGGTCCATACTGGTCCATACTGATCTATAGTGGTCCATACTGGTCTATAGCGGTCCATACTGGTCCATGCTGGTCTATAGTGGTCCATACTGGTCCATACTGGTCTATAGTGGTCCATACTGGTCTATAGCGGTCCATACTGGTCCATACTGGTCTATGGTGGTCCATACTGGTCCATGCTGGTCTATAGTGGTCCATACTGGTCCATACTGGTCTATAGCGGTCCATACTGGTCTGTATTGGTCCATACCGGTCTATAGTGGGCCGTACTGGTTCATAGTGGTCCATACTGGTCTATAGTGGTCCATACTGGTTCATAGTGGTCCATATTGGTCCATGCTGGTCTATAGTGGTCCATACTGGTCCATGATGGTCTATAGTGGTCCATACTGGTCTATAGTAGTCCATAGTGGTCCGTACTGGTCCATACTGGTCTATAGTGGTCCATAGTGCTCCATACTGGTTTGTACTGTTTCATACTGGCTCATACTGGTCCATACTGGTCCATACTGCTGCTGGAGCCAGCATGGGGAACTCTGACGCCCTCACTGGTCCATACTGGGAGCACTGGGAACAGCCTTTAGCCCCCCGGGGAGGCTTTTCCCCCCCTCCCTGCGCCCCCTACTGGTCCGTACTGGTCCGTACTGGTCCGTACTCGTCCTTACTGGTCCGTACTGGTCGGTACTGGTCCTCACTGGTCCGTGCTGGTCCTCACTGCTCCGTACTGGTCAGCACTGGTCCTCACTGGTCCGTACTGGTCGGCACTGGTCCTCACTGGTCCTCGCTGGTCGGCACTGGTCCTCACTGGTCCGTGCTGGTCGGCACTGGTCCTGACTGGTCCGTGCTGGTCAGCACTGGTCCTCACTGGTCCATGCTGGTCGGCACTAGTCCTGACTGGTCCGTGCTGGTTGGCACTGGTCCTCACTGGTCCTCGCTGGTCGGCACTAGTCCTGACTGGTCCGTGCTGGTCGGCACTGGTCCTCACTGGTCCTTGCTGGTTGGCACTGGTCCTGACTGGTCCTTGCTGGTCGGCGCTGGTCCTCACTGGTCCTTGCTGGTTGGCACTGGTCCTCACTGGTCCTTGCTGGTCGGCGCTAGTCCTCACTGGTCCTCGCTGGTCGGCACTGGTCCTGACTGGTCCGTGCTGGTCGGCACTGGTCCTCACTGGTCCTCGCTGGTCGGCACTAGTCCTGACTGGTCCTCGCTGGTCGGCACTGGTCCTCACTGGTCCGTGCTGGTTGGCACTGGTCCTGACTGGTCCGTGCTGGTCGGCGCTGGTCCTCACTGGTCCTCGCTGGTCGGCACTGGTCCTCACTGGTCCTTGCTGGTTGGCACTGGTCCTGACTGGTCCGTGCTGGTCGGCGCTGGTCCTCACTGGTCCTCGCTGGTCGGCACTGGTCCTGACTGGTCCGTGCTGGTCGGCGCTGGTCCTCACTGGTCCGTGCTGGTCAGCACTAGTCCTGACTGGTCCTCGCTGGTCGGCACTGGTCCTGACTGGTCCGTGCTGGTCGGCGCTGGTCCTCACTGGTCCGTGCTGGTCAGCACTAGTCCTGACTGGTCCTCGCTGGTCGGCACTGGTCCTGACTGGTCCGTGCTGGTCGGCGCTGGTCCTCACTGGTCCGTGCTGGTCGGCACTGGTCCTGACTGGTCCGTGCTGGTCGGCGCTGGTCCTCACTGGTCCTCGCTGGTCGGCACTGGTCCTCACTGGTCCTTGCTGGTTGGCACTGGTCCTGACTGGTCCGTGCTGGTCGGCGCTGGTCCTCACTGGTCCTCGCTGGTCGGCACTGGTCCTGACTGGTCCGTGCTGGTCGGCGCTGGTCCTCACTGGTCCTCGCTGGTCGGCACTGGTCCTGACTGGTCCGTGCTGGTCGGCGCTGGTCCTCACTGGTCCTCGCTGGTCGGCACTGGTCCTGACTGGTCCGTGCTGGTCGGCGCTGGTCCTCACTGGTCCGTGCTGGTCAGCACTAGTCCTGACTGGTCCGTGCTGGTCGGCGCTGGTCCTCACTGGTCCTCGCTGGTCGGCACTGGTCCTGACTGGTCCGTGCTGGTCGGCGCTGGTCCTCACTGGTCCTCGCTGGTCGGCACTGGTCCTGACTGGTCCGTGCTGGTCGGCGCTGGTCCTCACTGGTCCTCGCTGGTCGGCACTGGTCCTGACTGGTCCGTGCTGGTCGGCGCTGGTCCTCACTGGTCCGTGCTGGTCAGCACTAGTCCTGACTGGTCCTCGCTGGTCGGCACTGGTCCTGACTGGTCCGTGCTGGTCGGCGCTGGTCCTCACTGGTCCGTGCTGGTCAGCACCAGTCCTGACTGGTCCTCGCTGGTCGGCACTGGTCCTGACTGGTCCGTGCTGGTTGGCACTGGTCCTCACTGGTCCTCGCTGGTCGGCACTAGTCCTGACTGGTCCGTGCTGGTCGGCGCTGGTCCTGACTGGTCCGTGCTGGTCGGCACTGGTCCTCACTGGTCCTCGCTGGTCAGCACTAGTCCTGACTGGTCCGTGCTGGTCGGCGCTGGTCCTCACTGGTCCGTGCTGGTCGGCGCTGGTCCTCACTGGTCCTCGCTGGTCGGCACTAGTCCTGACTGGTCCGTCCTGGTCGGCGCTGGTCCTCACTGGTCCTCGCTGGTCGGCACTGGTCCTGACTGGTCCTCGCTGGTCGGCACTGGTCCTGACTGGTCCGTGCTGGTCGGCGCTGGTCCTGACTGGTCCGTGCTGGTCAGCACTAGTCCTGACTGGTCCTCGCTGGTCGGCACTAGTCCTGACTGGTCCGTGCTGGTCGGCGCTGGTCCTCACTGGTCCGTGCTGGTCGGCGCTGGTCCTCACTGGTCCTCGCTGGTCGGCACTAGTCCTGACTGGTCCGTGCTGGTCGGCGCTGGTCCTCACTGGTCCTCGCTGGTCGGCACTGGTCCTGACTGGTCCTCGCTGGTCGGCACTGGTCCTGACTGGTCCGTGCTGGTCGGCGCTGGTCCTCACTGGTCCTCGCTGGTCGGCACTAGTCCTGACTGGTCCGTGCTGGTCGGCGCTGGTCCTGACTGGTCCGTGCTGGTCGGCACTGGTCCTCACTGGTCCTCGCTGGTCGGCACTGGTCCTGACTGGTCCGTGCTGGTCGGCGCTGGTCCTCACTGGTCCGTGCTGGTCAGCACTAGTCCTGACTGGTCCGTGCTGGTCAGCACTAGTCCTGACTGGTCCTCGCTGGTCGGCACTGGTCCTGACTGGTCCGTGCTGGTTCCCCAGCCCTGGGGGCAGTGGGGGGCTATGAGGGGCTGCTGCAGCGCTACCCCCTGGCCGCCCCCCGGAACCTGAGCGGAGCCTGCGGCAGGCCTCGGCCGGACGCCTTCCACCTGCTGAGGGACCCCAGCAGCGGGGACCTGCCCTGGCCGGGGCTGCTGCTGGGGCTGGGAATCATCTCGGCTTGGTACTGGTGCACAGACCAGGTGCGACTGGGGGAACTGGGAGGCACTGGGAGGGGGGTGGGAGGGAGCGGGAGGGAGTGGGAGGGGATTGGGAGAAGGCACTGGGAGGGAATGGGAAGGGAATGGTAGGGACTGGGAGGGGACTGGGAGGGACTGGGAGGGGATTGGGAAGGGACTGGGAGACACTGGGAGGGGATTGGGAGGGGATTGGGAAGGGACTGGGAGGGAATGGGAAGGGAATGGGAAGGACTGGGAGGGGACTGGGAGACACTGGGAGGGACTGGGAAGGGATTGGGAGGGAGTGGGAGAGACTGGGAGAGGATTGGGAGGGGATTGGGAGGGACTGGGAGACACTGGGAGGGACTGGGAGGGGATTGGGAGGGAGTGGGAGAGACTGGGAGAGGACTGGGAGGGGATTGGGAGAGGATTGGGAGGGACTGGGAGAGACCAGAAGGGGATTGTGAGAGACTGGGAGGGGATTGGGACAGGATTGGGAGGGACTGGGAGGGACTGGTAGGGGATTGGGAGGGGATTGAGAGGGATTGGGAGCAACTGGGAGGGACTGGGAGGGGATTGGGAGGGACTGGGAAACACTGGGAGGGACTGAGAGGGGTTTGGAAGGGAGTGGGAGAGACTGGGAGATGATTGGAAGGGGATTGGGAGGGACTGGGACGGGATTGGGAAGGACTTGGGAGGGACTGGGAGCGACTGGGAGAGACTGGGAGGGACTGGGAGGGGATCAGGAGGGGATTGGAAGTGATTGGGAGGTACTGGGAGGGAACTGGAAGGGGATTGGGAGGGTCTGAGAGAGAATGGGAGGGACTGGGAGAGACTGGGAGGGAACTGGGAGGGACTGGTCAAGACCTTCCACCCCAAGCCTTACTGGTCCATACTGGCCCTTATTGGACCATACTGGTCCTTACTGGTCCCTACTGCTCCATCCTGCTCCTTACTGGCCCTTCCTGCTCCCTACTGGTCCATACTGGTCCATACTGGCCTTGTACTGATCCATCCTGATCCTTACTGGTCCCGACTGCCCCATACTGGTCCATACTGATCCATACTGGTCCATACTGTTCCATATTGGTCCATACTGGTCCATACTGGTCCATATTGGTCCATATTGGTCTTGTACTGATCCATCCTGATCCTTACTGGTCCCAACTGCTCCATACTGGTCCATACTGGTGGTCCTGACCTGCTTATCCTGCTCCTTACTGGTCTCTACTGCTCTGTACTGGTCCATACTGGTCTGTACTGGTCCGTACTGGTCTGTACTGGTCTGTATTGGTCCGTGTTGGTCCGTACTGGTCTGTATAGGTCCATACTGGTCCGTACTGGTCTGTATTGGTCCGTACTGGTCCATGTTGGTCCGTACTGGTCCGTACAGGTCCATACTGGTCCGTACGGGTCCATACTGGTCCGTACTGGTCTGTATTGGTCCATACTGGTCCGTACTGGTCCGTACTGGTCTGTATTGGTCCGTACTGGTCCGTACTGGTCCATACTGGTCCATACTGGTCTGTATTGGTCCGTACTGGTATGTACTGGTCCGTGTTGGTCCGTACTGGTCTGTATTGGTCCGTACTGGTCCGTACTGGTCTGTATTGGTCCATACTGGTCCGTACTGGTCTGTATTGGTCCGTACTGGTCCATACTGGTCCGTACTGGTCTGTATTGGTCCGTACTGGTCTGTTTTGGTCCGTACTGGTCCCTACTGGTCCCTACTGGTCCCTACTGGTGCAGGTGATCGTTCAGCGCTGCCTGGCCGGCCGTTCCCTGCTCCACGTCCGGGCAGGTTGCGTCGTCTGTGGCTACCTGAAGGTCCTCCCAATGTTCCTGATGGTGCTGCCTGGCATGGCTGCCAGGGTCCTCTTCCCGGGTGGGCACCCCCAGGGCACCTCCAATGTCTCCCCAGGGCACCCCCAGGGCATCCTCAGGGCACCTCCAATGTCCCCCCAGGGCACCTCCTGGGTTCCTCCCGGGCACCCCCAGGGCACCTTGACCCAGAAGGTCCAGAACTAGGGCCAGCAGGTCCAGAATTCGGTCAATAACCACAATAATCAGCTCCAGAAGCTTCAGAACTAGGTCCAGAAGGTCATCTTCACCATGGAGGCTCCATAACTAGGTCCAGAAGGTCCAGAAGTAGGTCCAGAAGGTCCAGAACTGGGTCAAGAACCTCCATAATCAGGTCCAGAAGGTCCAGAAGTAGGTCAAGAACCACCTTAAGTTCACCTCTTGGTCACCTTGACCAAAAAGGGCTCCAGAACTAGGTCCAGAAGGTCCAGAAGTAGGTCCAGAAGCTCCATAAATAAGTTCAGAAGGTCCATAAGTAGATCAAGAACTTCCAAAACTAGGTCCAGAAGGTCCAGAACTAAGTCCAGAAGGTCCGAAATGAGGTCCAGAAGGTCCAGAGCTAGGCCCAGAAGCACCTCAAGGTCCCCCTGATGCCTCCCCAAGGTCCCCTCCAGGTCCTCCTCCAAGGTCTCCTGACCAAGGAGGTCCCAGAATGAGACACCCTCCCCCACACCACCTCCAGTCACTTTGAGCACTGGGAGGGACTGGGAGGGGATTGGGAGGGAGTGGGAGACAATGGGAGAGCACTGGGAGCTGCTGGGACTCACTGGGAGGGCATTGAAATAGGACTGGGAGTCACTGGGGGCCACTGGGAAGCACTGGGAGGGGACTGGGGGTCACTGGGAGCTACTGGGATTAACTGGGACTCATTGGAGGCCACTGGGACTTACTGGGAGAGCACTGGGAATCACTGGGACAGGACTGGGATTAACTTGGGGCTATTGGGAGCCACTGGGAGAGCAATGGGAGAGCACTGGGAGCCACAGGGAGAGCACTGGGAGCTACTGGGAGCCACTGGGAAAGCAATGGGAGAGCACTGGGAGAGCACTGGGAGAGCAATGGGAGAGCACTGGAAGCTACTGGGAGCCACAGGGAGAGCACTGGGAGCTACTGGGAGCCACTGGGAAAGCAATGGGAGAGCACTGGGAGAGCACTGGGAGAGCAATGGGAGAGCACTGGAAGCTACTGGGAGCCACTAGGAGAGCACTGGGAGCTACTGGGAGCCACTGGGAAAGCAGTGGGATTAACTGGGAGCTACTGGGACTCACTGGGAGGGCACTGGGAACTACTGGGAGAGCACTGGGAGAGGACTGGGAGCTACTGGGAAAACAATGGGATTAACTGGGAGCTACTGGGAGCCACTGGGACTCACTGGGAGGGCACTGGGGAGGACAGTGGAATGGGACTGGGAGCTACTGGGAGCCACTGGGAGCCACTGGAACTAACTGTGATTAACTGGGAGCCACTGGGAGCCGCTGGGAGCTGTCTGCCCTCCCACCCCTGGCCTGCAGGGGGCTCCTTGCTGGCTGCTGTGGTGCTGCCGCCAGAGGGCGCTGCCGGCCCCGAGCCATTTCCTTCTCTTCGGCGCCCCCTAGCGGCCGCCGCGGGGAGGGCAGGAGGCGCTGCCGGCCCCTGAGCCTTTCCCTTTCTCTCTGGCGCCCCCCAGAGGTGGTTGGGTGCGCGGACGCCCAGCGCTGCCGCCGAGCCTGCGGCGCCCCTGCAGGCTGCTCCAACGTCGCCTACCCGCGGCTGGTGGTCACACTGCTGCCCCCTGGTGGGTGATCGGCAGCGGAGGAACTGCTGCCAGCCCCTCCTAGGGGGGAATTAGAGGAGTGTCAGGGGGCGTGAGGGAGTTATTAATGAGTTATTAATTCAGCCAGAAGGGAAAGGAGGGAGTTAGGAGGGAAATTAGGGCGTTATTAGGAACATTAGGGATCTAAATAGGGCGATAATTAGGGAAATTAAGGAGTTATTAGGGAGCTGTCAGAGGAAAATCGGGAGTAATTAGGGAGTTATTAGGGAATTATTAGGGAATTATTAGGGAGTTATTAGTGAAATTAGGGAGTTATTAGGGAAATTAGGGAGTTAGGGAAATTAGGGAGTTATTAGGGCATTATTAGGGAAATTAGGGAGTTATTAGGGAAATTAGGGAGTTATTAGGGAGCTGTTAGGGAAATCATAGAGTTACTAGGGAAATTAGGGAATTATTAGGGCGTTATTAGGGAAATTAGGGAATTATTAGGGAGTTATTATTCAGTTATAAGGGAAATGAGGGAGTTATTGGGGAGCTGTTAGGGAGTTGTCAGAGGAAATTAGAGATTTAAATATGGGATAATTATGGAAATTAGGGAGTTATTAGTGAGCTGTCAGGGGAAATTAGGAATTTATTAGGGGATAATTAGGGAAATTAGAGAGTTATAGGGAGCTACTGGGGGAAATTAAGGAGTACTAAGAGCACTACTAAGGGAAATTAGTGGATAATTAGGAAATTATTAGGGAAATTAAGGAGTTATTAGGGAGCTAATAGGGAAATTAGGGAGATATTTGGGAAATTAGGGTGTTATTAGGTGATAATTAGGTAAATTAGGGAGTTATTAGGGGATTATTAACGGGTTATTAAGGGCAATTAAGGAATTATTAGGAGTGATGGATAGTTTGGGGGCTTTTAAGAGGTAATTAGAAGCTAATAATGGTGGGTTTTTATTATGACTATTAGAGGGGATTAGAAATTATTACCGACAATTAATGATTATTAGATGACAATTAATTACCATTAGCTCATTCTTAACACCTGTATTAGTGCCTAATAACGCCTATTAGATGCAGATTAATTTCAATTATGGTGTAATTAATATTAACGCCGATTAACGCACCTATTAATTGCCATTAGTTCCTAATTAACGTCTATTAAGGCCTATTCAATCTCCCAATAGCTCCTCATTAAGGCCTATTAACGCCTATTAGAAACCTATTAATTGCCATTATCTCCTAATTAACACCTATTAACGCCTATGAGATACTTATCAATTGCCAGTAGTTCCTAATTAATAGATATTGTCGCCTATTAGACCCCTATTTATTGCCATTTGCTCCTAATTAATGCCCATTAACACCTATTAGAGCCCTATTAAATGCTATTAGCTCCTAATTATCCACTATTAATGCCTATTAGACCCCTATTAATTGCCAGTATCTCCTAATTAACACCTATTAACGCCTATCAGACCCCTATTAATTGCAATTATGTCCTAATTAATGCTTATTAACGCCTATTAGACCCCTATTTATTGCCATTAGCTCCTAGTTATCGGCTATTAACGCCTATTAACGCCTGTTGAATTGCCCACTAGCCCCTTATTAACGCCTATTAACGGCTATTAACCGCCTCTGACTGGCTATGTGTCCCCCCAGGCCTGCGGGGCCTGATGCTGGCGGTGGTCCTGGCGGCCCTGATGTCCTCTTTGGCCTCCATCTTCGCCAGCGCTGGAGCCCTCTTCACCCTGGATGTCTACCAGAAGCTCAGGCCCAGGGCAGGCCCCAAGCAGCTGCTGCTGGCCGGCAGGTGGGGGAGGGGCATGGGGAGGGGGGGGGGAGAGTGGGTCATGGAAAGGACAGCCCAGGAGGACCCAAGGGACCAAGGGGTGGCAGCTGTGGAGCTCCTCACAGGGGACCCAGAGCTTCAAGAACCTTCTGGTGCCACCTTGGAGCCACATCTCAGAGGCTTCCTGGAGCTCATGGAGGAACCTGGGCCCAGGAGCCTTCTGGTCTCATCTTGATGCCACATCTCAGAGGGTTCCTGGGGGCCACAGTGGAACCCATGTTAAGCTGAGCTCCTTGGGTTGGACCTCCTTGGGTTGAAACTCCCTGGGTTGGACCTCCTTGGGTTGGACCTCCTTGGGTTGCACCTCCCTGGGTTGAACCTCCCTGGGTTGGACCTCCTTGGGTTGGGCCTCCTTGGGTTGGAACTCCTTGGGTTGCACCTCCCTGGGTTGGACCTCCTTGGGTTGGACCTCCTTGGTTTGCACCTCCCTGGGTTGAACCTCCCTGAGTTGGACCTCCTTGGGTTGGACCTCCTTGGGTTGGAACTCCTTGGGTTGCACCTCCCTGGGTTGGACCTCCTTGGGTTGGACCTCCTTGGGTTGGAACTCCTTGGGTTGCACCTCCCTGGGTTGGACCTCCTTGGGTTGGAACTCCTTGGGTTGGACCTCCTTGGGTTGGACCTCCTTGGGTTGGAACTCCTTGGGTTGGACCTCCTTGGGTTGAAACTCCCTGGGTTGAGTCTCCTTGGGTTGGACCTCCCTGGGTTGGACCTCCTTGGGTTGGAACTCCCTGGGTTGGACCTCCTTGGGTTGGACCTTCTTGGGTTGGACCTCCTTGGGTTGGACCTCCTTGGGTTGAAACTCCCTGGGTTGGACCTCCTTGGGTTGGACCTTCTTGGTTTGCACCTCCTTGGGTTGGAACTCCCTGGGTTGGACCTCCTTGGGTTGTACCTCCTTGGGTTGGAACTCCCTGGGTTGGACCTCCTTGGGTTGGACCTTCTTGGGTTGCACCTCCTTGGGTTGAAACTCCCTGGGTTGCACCTCCTTCGGTTGGAACTCCCTGGGTTGGACCTCCTTGGGTTGGAACTCCCTGGGTTGGACCTCCTTGGGTTGGACCTTCTTGGGTTGGACCTCCTTGGGTTGAAACTCCCTGGGTTGAGTCTCCTTGGGTTGGAACTCCCTGGGTTGGACCTTCTTGGGTTTGATCTCCTTGGGGCTGTACCTCCTTGGCTTGGATCTCCTTGGGGCTGGTACTCCTTGGCTTGGACCTCCTTGGTGGAGCTGTGGGTGGTGTCCTGCAGGCTGTGGGTGGTGGCCATGGTGGGGCTGAGCCTGGCCTGGCTGCCAGTGGTGGAAGCAGCTCGTGGAGGACTTCTCTTCGACTACATCCAGGCTGTTGCCAGCTACTTGGCTCCCCCGGTGGCTGCTGTCTTCTTCTTGGCTGTCTTCGTGCCCAGGGTCAATGAACCTGTGAGTGACCTTCTGGGGACAAGCTCCCACCCCCCACCTCCAGGGACAACCCCTTGGACCTCCTCCTGGTGGCCCCAGAGCTCCAGGAAGCTCCTTGGAGCCACATCTCAGGGGGATTCCTGGTGGCCACTATGGAGCCAGCGCTCCAGGAACCTTCTGGTCCTACCCTGGAGCCACATCTCAGGGGGGTTTCTGGTGGCCACTAAGAAGCCAGAGGTCCAGAAACCTTCTGGAGCCACATCTCAGAGGCTTCCTGGTGGCCACAGAGGAACCTGCTGGCCAGGGCTGACCTTGGGTAGCCTCAGGGGACCCAAAAGACCTCCTGGGGCCACTCCTGGACCTCCTGCTGACCACCAGGAACCTCCCAGAACCTCTGGGGTCCCACCTTGGAGCCACATCTCAGAGGCTTCCCTCCTCCATCCTTGCAGGGAGCCTTCTGGGGCTTGCTGGGTGGCCTGGGGCTGGGCCTCCTGCGCCTGGTGCCGGAGGTGACCTTGGGGACAGGAAGCTGTGGAGCTCCAGGAGGTTGTCCCCAGGTCCTCTGTGGCCTCCACTACCTGCACTTCGCTGTCCTCCTCTTCCTGGCCTCTGGAGCCATCACCCTGGGGGTCTCCTTCTGCTTCCCACCCATCCCCCAGTGCCATGTGAGTCAGGGGTGGGGTGGGGACAACCTCCTGGACCTCCTCAGGGTGGGCAGGGAGGGCTTCAAAGAGGTCCTGGAAGGCCAGGGACTTCCTTGGAGCCACATCTCAGAGGCTTCCTGGTAGCCGTGATGGAAGCAGAGCTCCAGGAACCTTCTGGAGCCACATCTCAGAGGCTTCCTGGTGGCCAATGGTGGAACCAGAGCTCCAAGAACCTCCTTGAAGCCACATCTCAGTGGGTTTTGGGGTGGTCATTGAGGTCTTCAAGGAGCTCCTGGTGGTCATGGGGGACCTTGGAGCCACATCTCAAGAGGGTTTAGAGTGGTCAGAGTGGAGCCAGAGCTCCAGGAACCTTCTGGAGCCATATCTCCAGGGGGTTGGTGGTGGCCACAGAGGAACCTGGTGGCCATGGGCAGGCCTCTGGTGGCCCAGGGGTGGTCTCTGGTGGCCCAGGAGAGGTCACCTCCACCTCTGGTTGTCCTCAGCTCCACCGCTTGGTCTTCAGCCTACGCAACAGCCAAGAGCCTCGGATAGACCTGGGCCAGGAGAGCTCCAAGGAGGCACCTGGGGAGGTCCAGCTCCAGGGTAAGGACCAGGACCAGGAGATGCCACCCTGGGACCTCCCCATGGCCACCAGGAGCTCCAGGAACCTTCTGGAGCCACATCTCAGGGAGGTGTGGGAGGGGTCAGAGTGGAACCAGAGCTTCAGGAACCTCCTTGGGGCCACATCTCAGGGGGGTCCAGGGTGGTCAGAGTGGAGCCAGAGCTCCAGGAACCTCCTTGGAGCCACATCTCAGAGGCTTCCTGGAGCTCATGGAGGAACCTGGTGGCCAGGAACCTTCTGGGGCTCCCTTAGAGGCACATCTCAGAGGGGGTTTGGGGGAGCCATGATGGACCCCGAGCTCCAGGAACCTTCTGGTCCCACCTTGAGACCACATCTCAGGGGGGTTGGAGTTGCTCAGGAGAAACCTGATGGCCAGAGGGGACCCAAGGAACCAGGAGCTGCCACCCTGGGACCTCCTCATGGGGACCCAGAGCTCCAGGAACCTTCTGGAGATTCCCATGGAGGAATCTGGTGGCCAGGGGGGACCCAAAGGACCTTCTGGGGCCACTCTTGGACCTCCTGAGGGCCCCCCAGGAGCTCCAGGAACCTTCTGGGGACACATCTTGGGGGGGGGACTGGGGTGGCCATGAAGGAACCTGGTGGCCAGGGCTGGACCTGGGTGGCCAGAGGGGACCCAAAAGGACCTTCTGGGGCCACCCTAGGACCTCCTGAGGGCCCCCCAGGAGCCCTCAGGTCCCACCCTGGAGCCACATCTCAGAGGCTTCCTGGCACCTATGGCCCTGACGCCCTCCCCCTCCCTCCCTGCCTCACAGACATGGAGGCGGAGCCTGGCGGCCCGAGGCCGAATCCGATTGGTGGAGGGGCGGAGCCTCCAGGAGGAGAGGGTGTGGCTTCGGCGCGGGCCCCGCCCCCGCCCCCGCCCCCGGCGGATCGTGGCTGGAACCGAGTGGTGAACCTGAACGCCCTGCTCCTGATGGCTGTGGCTGCCTTCCTCTGGGGGTATTTCGCCTGAGGGACCCCCGGGATTGGGCTGAAATCCTCCAGGAATGGGCAAAGGAGACCCGGGGGGAGCCGACCCCCCCCGAAAGGGATGAAAAATAAAGAGAGAGGAGAAGGAAAAGGGCTTCAAAAATCAGCCTGGAATCGCTGCAGGATGAGGCTGGAAGCAGCCTGCCAGGACCCAAAGTGGCCTCAAGATGAGCCTGGAAGGACCCAAAATGGCCCAAAATGAGCCCAGAACAGCCCAAAGGAGACCCAAAAGATAACAGATTGCCTCCACAGGAGCCTGGAAGGACCCAAAATGCCCCAAAATGGCCTAAAATGAGCCTAAAATGCCTCAAAATGAGCCCAAAATACCCTATGGGAGCCCAAATTGCCCCAAAATGTCCTCAAAAGGAGCCCAGAACACTCCAAAACAGCCCCAAAAGACCCAAAATCAGCCTGAGAGGACCCAAAAGGAGCCCAGAACAGCCCAAGGGAGCCCAAATTGCACCAAAATGGCTCAAAATGAGCCTAAAATGCCTCAAAATGAGCCCAGAACATCCCAAAGGAGCTCCGAAAGATCCCAGATTGCCTGCACAGGAGCCTGGAAGGACCCAAAATGCCCCAAAATGAGCCCAGAACATCCCAAAGGAATCCTAGAATCAGGCAGGGTTGGAAGGGACCCCAAGGCTCAGCCAGTCCCAACCCCCCAGCCATGGGCAGGGACACCTCACACCACATCAGGCTGGCCAGAGCCTCATCCAGCCTGGCTGCAAACACCTCCAGGGATGAGGCCTCAACCACCTCCCTGGACAACCCATTCCAGGCTCTCACCACTCTCATGGGGAAGAACTTCTTCCTCACATCCAGTCTGAATCTCCCCACTTCCAGCTTTATTCCATTCCCCCCAGTCCTGTCACTCCCTGATATCCTAAATGTCCCTCCCCAGCTTTCTTGGAGCCCCCTTCAGATCCTGGAAGGGTACAGGAAGGTCACCTCGGAGCCTTCTCTTCTCCAGACTGAACAGCCCCAACTCTCTCAGTCTGTCCTCAGAGCAGAGCAGCTCCAGCCCTCTGCTCATCCTCCTGGCCCTTCTCTGGACACCTTCCAGCATGTCCATAGCCCTCTTGTAATAGAGGCTCCAGAACTGGATGCAGTGCTCAGGTGTGGTCTCAGCAGAGTGGAGCAGAGGGGGAGAATCACCTCCGTGGCCCTGCTGGCCACACTTCTGATGCAGCCCAGGCTCTGCTTGGCTCTCTGGGCTGCAAGTGCTCACTGCTGGCTCATGTTGAGCTTCTCATCCCCCAGCACCCCCAAGTCCCTCTCCTCAGGGCTGCTCTCCAGCCAGTCCCTGCCCAGCCTGCATTTGTGCTTGGGATTGCCTCGACCCAGATGCAGGACCCTGCACTTGGTCTTGTTGAACCTCATGAGGCTGGCTTGTGCCCACCTCTCCAGCCTGTCCAGGTCCCTCTGGATGGATCCCTTCCCTCCAGCCTGTCAGCAGCACCACACAGCTTGGTGTCATCAGCAAACTTGCTGAGGGTGCACTCAATGCCTCTGTCCATGGCACCGACAAAGATGTTGAACAAGCCTGGTCCCAGGACTGAGCCCTGAGGGACTCCACTTGTCCCTGGCCTCCACTGGGACATGGAGCCATTGACAGCCACTCTTTGGGGGTGGCTATGAAGCCAGTTCTTTATCCATCTCATGGTCCACCTATCAAACCCATGTGTCACCAGGTTGGAGAGCAGGAGGTGGTGTGTGACAGTGTGGAAGGCTTTGCTCAGGTCCAGGTCAATGACATCAGTTGCTCTCCCCTCATCTATTAATGTTGTCACCTGTTCATAGAAGGCCACCAGGTTTGTCAGGCAGGATTTGCCCTTGGTGAAGCCATGCTGACTGTACCCAATCACCTCTTCACTATTCTTCTGTCTCAGTAGTGCCTCCAGGAGAATCTGCTCCATGATCTTACCAGGCACAGAAGTGAGACTGACCGGCCTGTTGTGTCGGTGTGAGCTGAAATTCCCCCCCCCCCCACCAACAATAACCAGGCTAGCCCAGTCTGGAAGCAAATGAAAAGCTGTATTTACAAGCAGAGTCTAAAATCTACAATGAAATGCAATGAATATGTACAAATATACAAAATTCACAACATTCACAAATATATACAATCAACAGAAAAAGCACAACCGATCTCCCTTTGCTTCCCCCCAAGGGGACCCTCCCAAAGGGGCCTCCCTCTCCCAGGAGCTTCCCCCCAGACCCCCCTGGACACAGAAGCAGAGTTAGTTAAGCAGAAAGTTGTTAACTTAGCTGCCAAGGTCAGTGTGTTATCTTCAGCCAGAAGAGAAGAAGAAACAGCAGCCAGACAGCCCAGCAACTGCCCCCACTGCAGAACGCAGAATGTGCAGAGTGCCTACTTTGTTTTGGGTAATAGTTCTTAAACATTTCTATCTGTCCAATGGAAGTGTTTAGAACAATCGTTATTTTGCTTTCTTACAGCCAATAGTGACCTATTTACATTCTTTCACTTTCTCTGTTCTGAACTTTGCAAGGAAAAATTAAAAAGACAGTTTCAAACCATCAGAGTCCACCCCTTCTAAACAATTCCATTGGCTGCTACTACCATTTATCTAATCTAAAATAATATCTACAACAATAGGTGAATAAAGACCATAGTCCATTCTGGCTATCTCAGATGTAGATGATTCAAAAGAGTCAAATCACAGGAAAAACAGCAAACAGCTTGTTTCCTTGCAGATGGAGCGAAGAAAGGAACAGGGACTCTCAGGTGACTCAGGGCTCTCAGGGTTCGTGCACCGTAGATCTCATGGACTCTCCTCTTGGGCGCGATGCTGTGTCTGCGCAACACTCTGAATTTAACCTCTCTCAGCCAAAGTTAGATTTCTTTGTGGAATACACTGAATTTCACCATTTTCTTGCATCACCCAATAGGTGTGACCAGGACCTTCAGCAGAAACCACCCCAAATGTCACCAGTTACAGCCATGTCTAAGCAGGTGGAAAAACGTTGCTTAACAAGCCGCACAGAGACAAAGAAAAGCATGGGAGCTAACACATCAAGGGAACATCCTAGCACCAAATTTCTTTTGCCAATTAGTGTATTTTGAGGAGAGAGACTAAATGGAGCTTGCAATTCTGGCCTAGCTCTTTCCTGTCACCAGTTACAGCCATGTCTAAGCAGGTGGAAAAAAGCTGCTTTACAAGCCGCACAGAGACAAAGAAAAGCATGGGGGCTAACACATCAAGGGAACATCCTAGCACCAAATTTCTTTTGCCAATTAGTGTATTTTGAGGAGAGAGACTAAATGGAGCTTGCAATTCTGGCCTAGCTCTTTCCTGTCACCAGTTACAGCCATGTCTAAGCAGGTGGAAAAAAGCTGCTTTACAAGCCGCACAGAGACAAAGAAAAGCATGGGGGCTAACACATCAAGGGAACATCCTAGCACCAAATTTCTTTTGCCAATTAGTGTATTTTGAGGAGAGAGACTAAATGGAGCTTGCAATTCTGGCCTAGCTCTTTCCTGTCACCAGTTACAGCCATGTCTAAGCAGGTGGAAAAAAGCTGCTTTACAAGCCGCACAGAGACAAAGAAAAGCATGGGGGCTAACACATCAAGGGAACATCCTAGCACCAAATTTCTTTTGCCAATTAGTGTATTTTGAGGAGAGAGACTAAATGGAGCTTGCAATTCTGGCCTAGCTCTTTCCTGTCACCAGTTACAGCCATGTCTAAGCAGGTGGAAAAAAGCTGCTTTACAAGCCGCACAGAGACAAAGAAAAGCATGGGGGCTAACACATCAAGGGAACATCCTAGCACCAAATTTCTTTTGCCAGTTAGTGTATTTTGAGGAGAGAGACTAAATGGAGCTTGCAATTCTGGCCTAGCTCTTTCCTGTCACCAGTTACAGCCATGTCTAAGCAGGTGGAAAAAAGTTGCTTTTTAAGCCGCACAGAGACAAAGAAAAGCATGGGGGCTAACACATCAAGGGAACATCCTAGCACCAAATTTCTTTTGCCAATTAGTGTATTTTGAGGAGAGAGACTAAATGGAGCTTGCAATTCTGGCCTAGCTCTTTCCTGTCACCAGTTACAGCCATGTCTAAGCAGGTGGAAAAAAGCTGCTTTACAAGCCGCACAGAGACAAAGAAAAGCATGGGAGCTAACACATCAAGGGAACATCCTAGCACCAAATTTCTTTTGCCAGTTAGTGTATTTTGAGGAGAGAGACTAAATGGAGCTTGCAATTCTGGCCTAGCTCTTTCCTGTCACCAGTTACAGCCATGTCTAAGCAGGTGGAAAAAAGCTGCTTTACAAGCCGCACAGAGACAAAGAAAAGCATGGGGGCTAACACATCAAGGGAACATCCTAGCTCCAAATTTCTTTTGACAATTAGTGTATTTTGAGGAGAGAGACTAAATGGAGCTTGCAATTCTGGCCTAGCTCTTTCCTGTCACCAGTTACAGCCATGTCTAAGCAGGTGGAAAAAAGCTGCTTTACAAGCCGCACAGAGACAAAGAAAAGCATGGGGGCTAACACATCAAGGGAACATCCTAGCACCAAATTTCTTTTGCCAGTTAGTGTATTTTGAGGAGAGAGACTAAATGGAGCTTGCAATTCTGGCCTAGCTCTTTCCTGTCACCAGTTACAGCCATGTCTAAGCAGGTGGAAAAAAGCTGCTTTACAAGCCGCACAGAGACAAAGAAAAGCATGGGGGCTAACACATCAAGGGAACATCCTAGCACCAAATTTCTTTTGCCATTAGT
>NC_072047.1:3283462-3347964 GCF_027791375.1 Indicator indicator
TGTAACTGGTGACAGGAAAGAGCTAGGCCAGAATTGCAAGCTCCATTTAGTCTCTCTCCTCAAAATACACTAACTGGCAAAAGAAATTTGGTGCTAGGATGTTCCCTTGATGTGTTAGCCCCCATGCTTTTCTTTGTCTCTGTGCGGCTTGTAAAGCAGCTTTTTTCCACCTGCTTAGACATGGCTGTAACTGGTGACAGGAAAGAGCTAGGCCAGAATTGCAAGCTCCATTTAGTCTCTCTCCTCAAAATACACTAACTGGCAAAAGAAATTTGGTGCTAGGATGTTCCCTTGATGTGTTAGCCCCCATGCTTTTCTTTGTCTCTGTGCGGCTTGTAAAGCAGCTTTTTTCCACCTGCTTAGACATGGCTGTAACTGGTGACAGGAAAGAGCTAGGCCAGAATTGCAAGCTCCATTTAGTCTCTCTCCTCAAAATACACTAACTGGCAAAAGAAATTTGGTGCTAGGATGTTCCCTTGATGTGTTAGCCCCCATGCTTTTCTTTGTCTCTGTGCGGCTTGTAAAGCAGCTTTTTTCCACCTGCTTAGACATGGCTGTAACTGGTGACAGGAAAGAGCTAGGCCAGAATTGCAAGCTCCATTTAGTCTCTCTCCTCAAAATACACTAACTGGCAAAAGAAATTTGGTGCTAGGATGTTCCCTTGATGTGTTAGCCCCCATGCTTTTCTTTGTCTCTGTGCGGCTTGTAAAGCAGCTTTTTTCCACCTGCTTAGACATGGCTGTAACTGGTGACAGGAAAGAGCTAGGCCAGAATTGCAAGCTCCATTTAGTCTCTCTCCTCAAAATACACTAACTGGCAAAAGAAATTTGGTGCTAGGATGTTCCCTTGATGTGTTAGCCCCCATGCTTTTCTTTGTCTCTGTGCGGCTTGTAAAGCAGCTTTTTTCCACCTGCTTAGACATGGCTGTAACTGGTGACAGGAAAGAGCTAGGCCAGAATTGCAAGCTCCATTTAGTCTCTCTCCTCAAAATACACTAATTGGCAAAAGAAATTTGGTGCTAGGATGTTCCCTTGATGTGTTAGCCCCCATGCTTTTCTTTGTCTCTGTGCGGCTTGTAAAGCAGCTTTTTTCCACCTGCTTAGACATGGCTGTAACTGGTGACAGGAAAGAGCTAGGCCAGAATTGCAAGCTCCATTTAGTCTCTCTCCTCAAAATACACTAACTGGCAAAAGAAATTTGGTGCTAGGATGTTCCCTTGATGTGTTAGCCCCCATGCTTTTCTTTGTCTCTGTGCGGCTTGTAAAGCAGCTTTTTTCCACCTGCTTAGACATGGCTGTAACTGGTGACAGGAAAGAGCTAGGCCAGAATTGCAAGCTCCATTTAGTCTCTCTCCTCAAAATACACTAACTGGCAAAAGAAATTTGGTGCTAGGATGTTCCCTTGATGTGTTAGCCCCCATGCTTTTCTTTGTCTCTGTGCGGCTTGTAAAGCAGCTTTTTTCCACCTGCTTAGACATGGCTGTAACTGGTGACAGGAAAGAGCTAGGCCAGAATTGCAAGCTCCATTTAGTCTCTCTCCTCAAAATACACTAATTGGCAAAAGAAATTTGGTGCTAGGATGTTCCCTTGATGTGTTAGCCCCCATGCTTTTCTTTGTCTCTGTGCGGCTTGTAAAGCAGCTTTTTTCCACCTGCTTAGACATGGCTGTAACTGGTGACAGGAAAGAGCTAGGCCAGAATTGCAAGCTCCATTTAGTCTCTCTCCTCAAAATACACTAATTGGCAAAAGAAATTTGGTGCTAGGATGTTCCCTTGATGTGTTAGCCCCCATGCTTTTCTTTGTCTCTGTGCGGCTTGTAAAGCAGCTTTTTTCCACCTGCTTAGACATGGCTGTAACTGGTGACAGGAAAGAGCTAGGCCAGAATTGCAAGCTCCATTTAGTCTCTCTCCTCACCATACACTAACTGGCTATAGAAATTTGGTGCTAGGATGTTCCCTTGATGTGTTAGCCCCCATGCTTTTCTTTGTCTCTGTGCGGCTTGTAAAGCAGCTTTTTTCCACCTGCTTAGACATGGCTGTAACTGGTGACAGGAAAGAGCTAGGCCAGAATTGCAAGCTCCATTTAGTCTCTCTCCTCAAAATACACTAATTGGCAAAAGAAATTTGGTGCTAGGATGTTCCCTTGATGTGTTAGCCCCCATGCTTTTCTTTGTCTCTGTGCGGCTTGTAAAGCAGCTTTTTTCCACCTGCTTAGACATGGCTGTAACTGGTGACAGGAAAGAGCTAGGCCAGAATTGCAAGCTCCATTTAGTCTCTCTCCTCAAAATACACTAATTGGCAAAAGAAATTTGGTGCTAGGATGTTCCCTTGATGTGTTAGCCCCCATGCTTTTCTTTGTCTCTGTGCGGCTTGTAAAGCAGCTTTTTTCCACCTGCTTAGACATGGCTGTAACTGGTGACAGGAAAGAGCTAGGCCAGAATTGCAAGCTCCATTTAGTCTCTCTCCTCAAAATACACTAATTGGCAAAAGAAATTTGGTGCTAGGATGTTCCCTTGATGTGTTAGCCCCCATGCTTTTCTTTGTCTCTGTGCGGCTTGTAAAGCAGCTTTTTTCCACCTGCTTAGACATGGCTGTAACTGGTGACAGGAAAGAGCTAGGCCAGAATTGCAAGCTCCATTTAGTCTCTCTCCTCAAAATACACTAATTGGCAAAACAAATTTGGTGCTAGGATGTTCCCTTGATGTGTTAGCCCCCATGCTTTTCTTTGTCTCTGTGCGGCTTGTAAAGCAGCTTTTTTCCACCTGCTTAGACATGGCTGTAACTGGTGACAGGAAAGAGCTAGGCCAGAATTGCAAGCTCCATTTAGTCTCTCTCCTCAAAATACACTAATTGGCAAAAGAAATTTGGTGCTAGGATGTTCCCTTGATGTGTTAGCCCCCATGCTTTTCTTTGTCTCTGTGCGGCTTGTAAAGCAGCTTTTTTCCACCTGCTTAGACATGGCTGTAACTGGTGACAGGAAAGAGCTAGGCCAGAATTGCAAGCTCCATTTAGTCTCTCTCCTCAAAATACACTAATTGGCAAAAGAAATTTGGTGCTAGGATGTTCCCTTGATGTGTTAGCCCCCATGCTTTTCTTTGTCTCTGTGCGGCTTGTAAAGCAGCTTTTTTCCACCTGCTTAGACATGGCTGTAACTGGTGACAGGAAAGAGCTAGGCCAGAATTGCAAGCTCCATTTAGTCTCTCTCCTCAAAATACACTAATTGGCAAAAGAAATTTGGTGCTAGGATGTTCCCTTGATGTGTTAGCCCCCATGCTTTTCTTTGTCTCTGTGCGGCTTGTAAAGCAGCTTTTTTCCACCTGCTTAGACATGGCTGTAACTGGTGACAGGAAAGAGCTAGGCCAGAATTGCAAGCTCCATTTAGTCTCTCTCCTCAAAATACACTAATTGGCAAAAGAAATTTGGTGCTAGGATGTTCCCTTGATGTGTTAGCCCCCATGCTTTTCTTTGTCTCTGTGCGGCTTGTAAAGCAGCTTTTTTCCACCTGCTTAGACATGGCTGTAACTGGTGACAGGAAAGAGCTAGGCCAGAATTGCAAGCTCCATTTAGTCTCTCTCCTCAAAATACACTAATTGGCAAAAGAAATTTGGTGCTAGGATGTTCCCTTGATGTGTTAGCCCCCATGCTTTTCTTTGTCTCTGTGCGGCTTGTAAAGCAGCTTTTTTCCACCTGCTTAGACATGGCTGTAACTGGTGACAGGAAAGAGCTAGGCCAGAATTGCAAGCTCCATTTAGTCTCTCTCCTCAAAATACACTAATTGGCAAAAGAAATTTGGTGCTAGGATGTTCCCTTGATGTGTTAGCCCCCATGCTTTTCTTTGTCTCTGTGCGGCTTGTAAAGCAGCTTTTTTCCACCTGCTTAGACATGGCTGTAACTGGTGACAGGAAAGAGCTAGGCCAGAATTGCAAGCTCCATTTAGTCTCTCTCCTCAAAATACACTAATTGGCAAAAGAAATTTGGTGCTAGGATGTTCCCTTGATGTGTTAGCCCCCATGCTTTTCTTTGTCTCTGTGCGGCTTGTAAAGCAGCTTTTTTCCACCTGCTTAGACATGGCTGTAACTGGTGACAGGAAAGAGCTAGGCCAGAATTGCAAGCTCCATTTAGTCTCTCTCCTCAAAATACACTAATTGGCAAAAGAAATTTGGTGCTAGGATGTTCCCTTGATGTGTTAGCCCCCATGCTTTTCTTTGTCTCTGTGCGGCTTGTAAAGCAGCTTTTTTCCACCTGCTTAGACATGGCTGTAACTGGTGACAGGAAAGAGCTAGGCCAGAATTGCAAGCTCCATTTAGTCTCTCTCCTCAAAATACACTAATTGGCAAAAGAAATTTGGTGCTAGGATGTTCCCTTGATGTGTTAGCCCCCATGCTTTTCTTTGTCTCTGTGCGGCTTGTAAAGCAGCTTTTTTCCACCTGCTTAGACATGGCTGTAACTGGTGACAGGAAAGAGCTAGGCCAGAATTGCAAGCTCCATTTAGTCTCTCACCTCAAAATACACTAATTGGCAAAAGAAATTTGGTGCTAGGATGTTCCCTTGATGTGTTAGCCCCCATGCTTTTCTTTGTCTCTGTGCGGCTTGTAAAGCAGCTTTTTTCCACCTGCTTAGACATGGCTGTAACTGGTGACAGGAAAGAGCTAGGCCAGAATTGCAAGCTCCATTTAGTCTCTCTCCTCAAAATACACTAATTGGCAAAAGAAATTTGGTGCTAGGATGTTCCCTTGATGTGTTAGCCCCCATGCTTTTCTTTGTCTCTGTGCGGCTTGTAAAGCAGCTTTTTTCCACCTGCTTAGACATGGCTGTAACTGGTGACAGGAAAGAGCTAGGCCAGAATTGCAAGCTCCATTTAGTCTCTCTCCTCAAAATACACTAATTGGCAAAAGAAATTTGGTGCTAGGATGTTCCCTTGATGTGTTAGCCCCCATGCTTTTCTTTGTCTCTGTGCGGCTTGTAAAGCAGCTTTTTTCCACCTGCTTAGACATGGCTGTAACTGGTGACAGGAAAGAGCTAGGCCAGAATTGCAAGCTCCATTTAGTCTCTCTCCTCAAAATACACTAATTGGCAAAAGAAATTTGGTGCTAGGATGTTCCCTTGATGTGTTAGCCCCCATGCTTTTCTTTGTCTCTGTGCGGCTTGTAAAGCAGCTTTTTTCCACCTGCTTAGACATGGCTGTAACTGGTGACAGGAAAGAGCTAGGCCAGAATTGCAAGCTCCATTTAGACTCTCTCCTCAAAATACACTAATTGGCAAAAGAAATTTGGTGCTAGGATGTTCCCTTGATGTGTTAGCCCCCATGCTTTTCTTTGTCTCTGTGCGGCTTGTAAAGCAGCTTTTTTCCACCTGCTTAGACATGGCTGTAACTGGTGACAGGAAAGAGCTAGGCCAGAATTGCAAGCTCCATTTAGTCTCTCTCCTCAAAATACACTAATTGGCAAAAGAAATTTGGTGCTAGGATGTTCCCTTGATGTGTTAGCCCCCATGCTTTTCTTTGTCTCTGTGCGGCTTGTAAAGCAGCTTTTTTCCACCTGCTTAGACATGGCTGTAACTGGTGACAGGAAAGAGCTAGGCCAGAATTGCAAGCTCCATTTAGTCTCTCTCCTCAAAATACACTAATTGGCAAAAGAAATTTGGTGCTAGGATGTTCCCTTGATGTGTTAGCCCCCATGCTTTTCTTTGTCTCTGTGCGGCTTGTAAAGCAGCTTTTTTCCACCTGCTTAGACATGGCTGTAACTGGTGACAGGAAAGAGCTAGGCCAGAATTGCAAGCTCCATTTAGTCTCTCTCCTCAAAATACACTAATTGGCAAAAGAATTTTGGTGCTAGGATGTTCCCTTGATGTGTTAGCCCCCATGCTTTTCTTTGTCTCTGTGCGGCTTGTAAAGCAGCTTTTTTCCACCTGCTTAGACATGGCTGTAACTGGTGACAGGAAAGAGCTAGGCCAGAATTGCAAGCTCCATTTAGTCTCTCTCCTCAAAATACACTAATGGCAAAAGAAATTTGGTGCTAGGATGTTCCCTTGATGTGTTAGCCCCCATGCTTTTCTTTGTCTCTGTGCGGCTTGTAAAGCAGCTTTTTTCCACCTGCTTAGACATGGCTGTAACTGGTGACAGGAAAGAGCTAGGCCAGAATTGCAAGCTCCATTTAGTCTCTCTCCTCAAAATACACTAACTGGCAAAAGAAATTTGGTGCTAGGATGTTCCCTTGATGTGTTAGCCCCCATGCTTTTCTTTGTCTCTGTGCGGCTTGTAAAGCAGCTTTTTTCCACCTGCTTAGACATGGCTGTAACTGGTGACAGGAAAGAGCTAGGCCAGAATTGCAAGCTCCATTTAGTCTCTCTCCTCAAAATACACTAATTGGCAAAAGAAATTTGGTGCTAGGATGTTCCCTTGATGTGTTAGCCCCCATGCTTTTCTTTGTCTCTGTGCGGCTTGTAAAGCAGCTTTTTTCCACCTGCTTAGACATGGCTGTAACTGGTGACAGGAAAGAGCTAGGCCAGAATTGCAAGCTCCATTTAGTCTCTCTCCTCAAAATACACTAATTGGCAAAAGAAATTTGGTGCTAGGATGTTCCCTTGATGTGTTAGCCCCCATGCTTTTCTTTGTCTCTGTGCGGCTTGTAAAGCAGCTTTTTTCCACCTGCTTAGACATGGCTGTAACTGGTGACAGGAAAGAGCTAGGCCAGAATTGCAAGCTCCATTTAGTCTCTCTCCTCAAAATACACTAATTGGCAAAAGAAATTTGGTGCTAGGATGTTCCCTTGATGTGTTAGCCCCCATGCTTTTCTTTGTCTCTGTGCGGCTTGTAAAGGAGATTTTTTCCACCTGCTTAGACATGGCTGTAACTGGTGACAGGAAAGAGCTAGGCCAGAATTGCAAGCTCCATTTAGTCTCTCTCCTCAAAATACACTAATTGGCAAAAGAAATTTGGTGCTAGGATGTTCCCTTGATGTGTTAGCCCCCATGCTTTTCTTTGTCTCTGTGCGGCTTGTAAAGCAGCTTTTTTCCACCTGCTTAGACATGGCTGTAACTGGTGACAGGAAAGAGCTAGGCCAGAATTGCAAGCTCCATTTAGTCTCTCTCCTCAAAATACACTAATTGGCAAAATAAATTTGGTGCTAGGATGTTCCCTTGATGTGTTAGCCCCCATGCTTTTCTTTGTCTCTGTGCGGCTTGTAAAGCAGCTTTTTTCCACCTGCTTAGACATGGCTGTAACTGGTGACAGGAAAGAGCTAGGCCAGAATTGCAAGCTCCATTTAGTCTCTCTCCTCAAAATACACTAATTGGCAAAAGAAATTTGGTGCTAGGATGTTCCCTTGATGTGTTAGCCCCCATGCTTTTCTTTGTCTCTGTGCGGCTTGTAAAGCAGCTTTTTTCCACCTGCTTAGACATGGCTGTAACTGGTGACAGGAAAGAGCTAGGCCAGAATTGCAAGCTCCATTTAGTCTCTCTCCTCAAAATACACTAATTGGCAAAAGAAATTTGGTGCTAGGATGTTCCCTTGATGTGTTAGCCCCCATGCTTTTCTTTGTCTCTGTGCGGCTTGTAAAGCAGCTTTTTTCCACCTGCTTAGACATGGCTGTAACTGGTGACAGGAAAGAGCTAGGCCAGAATTGCAAGCTCCATTTAGTCTCTCTCCTCAAAATACACTAACTGGCAAAAGAAATTTGGTGCTAGGATGTTCCCTTGATGTGTTAGCCCCCATGCTTTTCTTTGTCTCTGTGCGGCTTGTAAAGCAGCTTTTTTCCACCTGCTTAGACATGGCTGTAACTGGTGACAGGAAAGAGCTAGGCCAGAATTGCAAGCTCCATTTAGTCTCTCTCCTCAAAATACACTAACTGGCAAAAGAAATTTGGTGCTAGGATGTTCCCTTGATGTGTTAGCCCCCATGCTTTTCTTTGTCTCTGTGCGGCTTGTAAAGCAGCTTTTTTCCACCTGCTTAGACATGGCTGTAACTGGTGACAGGAAAGAGCTAGGCCAGAATTGCAAGCTCCATTTAGTCTCTCTCCTCAAAATACACTAATTGGCAAAAGAAATTTGGTGCTAGGATGTTCCCTTGATGTGTTAGCCCCCATGCTTTTCTTTGTCTCTGTGCGGCTTGTAAAGCAGCTTTTTTCCACCTGCTTAGACATGGCTGTAACTGGTGACAGGAAAGAGCTAGGCCAGAATTGCAAGCTCCATTTAGTCTCTCTCCTCAAAATACACTAATTGGCAAAAGAAATTTGGTGCTAGGATGTTCCCTTGATGTGTTAGCCCCCATGCTTTTCTTTGTCTCTGTGCGGCTTGTAAAGCAGCTTTTTTCCACCTGCTTAGACATGGCTGTAACTGGTGACAGGAAAGAGCTAGGCCAGAATTGCAAGCTCCATTTAGTCTCTCTCCTCAAAATACACTAACTGGCAAAAGAAATTTGGTGCTAGGATGTTCCCTTGATGTGTTAGCCCCCATGCTTTTCTTTGTCTCTGTGCGGCTTGTAAAGCAGCTTTTTTCCACCTGCTTAGACATGGCTGTAACTGGTGACAGGAAAGAGCTAGGCCAGAATTGCAAGCTCCATTTAGTCTCTCTCCTCAAAATACACTAATTGGCAAAAGAAATTTGGTGCTAGGATGTTCCCTTGATGTGTTAGCCCCCATGCTTTTCTTTGTCTCTGTGCGGCTTGTAAAGCAGCTTTTTTCCACCTGCTTTTCCCTCTCTGATGCAGGAAAAAGATGCAAAAATCAGCTCCAAATACGGATGGTGAAGAAGGCACCTCAGCAGGACCCAGCACATCTCAGAACCCACCAGCAGATGGAGAGGACTCGGATCAGGAGATCATAACCATCACATCTCTGCCCAGAAAAGAATTAAGGCAAACCCCTCTGGACTACGCACGGAGAGAGGGTGAGGCAAGACTGAACTGGACCCATAAATAGTCTGAAGCCTGTTTGGAAGTAGGAGAAGTAAATTTTTTCTTTTTTTTTTTTTTTTTTTTTTTTTTTACAAAAGGGAAAGGAAAAAAATAATTTTGTGTATGTCTATGTATATGTATAGCAGCACCAGGGGGGGGTTCACAGAGGTGAGGGATGAGGGGAAGTGGGGAAAAAAAAATATCCAACCCCAAGCCTGGATGGCCTTGTGTTCCCCTGGATGTCGGTGGGTCCAGGTGGGAGAGAGGAAGGGCCCCAGCCACGTGGTCCAGAGCAGGAGGCAGAAGGATCAGGGTGGTCGGGGGGGGGGGGGGCTGGGAGAGCTTTTTATCGGTTGCTTGGGGTGGGATCTGGTGGGATCCACGGGGATATGACGGGATCCACTGGGATCTGGGGGGAAGAAGGATCCAGAGGAGTCCGGGGGAGTTTCTCATCACTTGCTTGGGGTGGGATCTGGTGGGATCCACGGGGATATGACGGGATCCACTGGGATCTGGGGGGAAGAAGGATCCAGAGGAGTCCGGGGGAGTTTCTCATCACTTGCTTGGGGTGGGATCTGGTGGGATCCACTGGATCTGGTGGGATCCACTGGGATGGGGGGAAGAAGGATCGGCAGGGGGGGTCTGGGGGAGCTTCTCACCAGTTACTTGGGGTGGGATCCACTGGGATCCGGGGGGATAGAAGGCTCGGGGGGGGGGGGGGGGGCTGTGGGGCCTGGGAGAGTTTCTCATCACTTGCTTGGGGTGGGATCCGGTGGGATCTACTGGGATCTGGGAAGGATTCTCAGGGATGTAAGGGGCTGGAGAGGTTTAGAGAGATCTAAGGGCCCTGGGTTGGGCCAGCATTGAGCTCTTCACCCCCTGGTGAGTGCCTGAGGGATTCTCTGGAATCCACTGGGGATCCACTGGGATCTGGTGGGGATAGAAGGGTCTGGGGGGGGGAGGGGGAGGCTGTGGGGCCTGTGGGGGTTCCTCAGCACTTGCTTGAGGTGGGATCTGATGGAATCCACTTGGATCTAGTGGAAGCCAGGGGGGATCTAGAGGAATCTGAGGGTTTCAGGGGGTCTGTAGAGGTTTAGGGGCACTGGGCTGGGCCAGTGCTGAGCTCCTCACATCCTGGTGAGTGCCTGAGGGATCTGTGGGATCTTGGGAGGGGTAGAGGGGTCTGGGGGGGCTCTGTGGGTCTGAGGGAGCTCCTCATCACTTGCTTGGGGTGGAATCTGGTGGGATCCATTGGGACCTGGTGGGGATCTGGAGGAGATGTGTAGGAGTCTGGAGAAGTCTACAGAGATCTGGAGGCCCCGACCTGGTCCAGTGCTTCCTGGGTAGTGTAGGATCCATTGGGGAGGTGATGGGATCCTTTGGGATCTGATGGAGTCCCAGAGGAGATATAAGGGTCTGGAGAGAGCTATAGGGATCCAGGAGCTCTGGGCTGGGCCAGCACCTCCCTATCAGCGTGGGATCCATGGGGATCCAGAGGGATCTGGTGGGATCTAGAAGAGGTATAGGAATCTGGAGAAGTCTGTAGTGGTCCATGGGGGACTTGGGGGCTGGGGGGGGAGGGCCAGTGGGGGAGGGAGGTCTATAGGGGCTGGGGGAAGGGATCCTCTAGGGGATCTCTAGGGATCCATAGGGTCTGGGTCCCCACAGGTGTGTCCCACTGTGGGTGGGGTGCCTGGGGGGTGGAGTTCGACTGGAGGCACCTCCAGATGGGCCTGGACTCCAACATCAGCCTGGTGAGCAACTGGGAGGGACTGGGAGGGATTGGGAACAGACTGGGAGGGGCTGGGGAGGGACTGGGAGGGGCTGGGGGGGCAACTAGGAGGGACTGGAAGGGATTGGGAGCAGACTGGGAGGGACAGGGGGGGACTGGGAGGAACTGGGAAGGACTGGGAAGGACTGGGAGGGATTGGGTGTAGGAAATGGAGACTGTAATTAATCCCCTTGGGGATTAATTAGCCTGGGGAAGTTAATTAATTACCCCAGGTGGACTTAATTACTTGTGAGGGGGGAATTTAGTTATCTCCGAGGGGACTTAATTATTCCGGGGGGGGGGGGGGATTAATTAATTACCTCAGGGAGTCCTAATTGAGCTCTCAGTTAATAATGGGAGGTCATCATCCCTTAATGATCTCAGGGGGAGCTAATTACTCACGGGGGGGGGGGGGGGAGGGGACTTAATTACCTCCGAGGGGGCTTAATTAGCACGGGAGGGGTTAATTAATTACCGCAGGGAGGGGTTAATTAGCTCCTTAATGCCCCCCCTCCCCCAGGCCCGGCACGTGGCCGCCGCAGCCTTGCTGTGGGCTTCTGGCCGCCAGGATTTGCCGCCCCGCCTCCGCCTGCCCCTAGGCGGCCTCCTATTGGCTGCCGCCTACGAGGGCTTCCTGATTGGGTAAGGGAGGCTCTGCTCCCGCCCCTCGGGCGGCGACTGCCGGCGCGGGTGGCCAATGGGGGAGCGGGGAAGGGGAAAGGGCAGGAAGGGAGGCGGCAGGGGAGGGAGCGGAGGGGCCTGGGAGGGACTGGGAAGAGGGTTTGAGGGAGACTGGGAGGGACTGGGATAGACTGGGAGGGGAGCTGGGAGCACTGGGATGGAATGGGAGGGGGTATGAGGGCAACTGGGAGCACTGGGAGGGACTGGGAGGGGGTTTGAGGGAACGGGGAGCACTGGGAGGGAGTTTGAAAGGAACTTGGAGCACTGGGAGGGAGTTTGAGGGGAATCTGGGAGGCACTGGGCATGGATGGGGAGGGGGGTTGAGGGACTGGGAGGACTGGGAAGGGGTTTGAAGGGAACTGGGAGCACTGGGAGGGAGTTTGAGGGGAACTGGGAGGGACTGGGAGAGGGTTTGAAGGGAATGGGGAGCACTGGGAGGGAGTTTGAGGGGAACTGGGAGCACTGGCATGGAATGGGGAAGGGGGTTGAGGGACTGGGAGGACTGGAAGGGAGTTTGAGGGCAACTGGGAGCACTGGGAGGGACTGGGAGAGGGTTTGAAGGGAACTGGGAGCACTGGGAGGGTCTGGGAGAGGCATGAAGAAGGAGGCGGGGACTTCCGGGAAGGGGGGGGGGAGGGCGGAGCTTTGTGGCCTGCCTCAGCCAAT
The DNA here is from genome assembly GCF_027791375.1 of Indicator indicator. Taxonomy (NCBI): domain Eukaryota; kingdom Metazoa; phylum Chordata; class Aves; order Piciformes; family Indicatoridae; genus Indicator; species Indicator indicator. Next base: position 3,295,469 of record NC_072047.1, read on the forward strand.
CGGAGGCGCCCCTCTGCTGACGCCCCGCCCCTTTGCCTTGCAGGTGGGCGGGGCAGGCGCTGGGATTGGGCCCCTGGGGGGCGCTGGGGCTGAGGGCGCTGGGGGCGGCCGGGCTGGGGCTGGGAGCACTGCGGCTGCTGGTGCCCCTCCTGCCCCCCCCCTAATAAACCTCCCAGTATGCACCAGTGGCCTCCCAGTAACCCCCAGTGTCTCCCAGTATGCACCAGTGCCCTCCCAGTATGCACCAGTGCCCTCCCAGTATGCACCAGTTCCCTCCCAGTATGCACCAGTGCCCTCCCAGTAACCCCCAGTGTCTCCCAGTATGCACCAGTGCCCTCCCAGTATGCACCAGTGCCCTCCCAGTAACCCCCAGTGTCTCCCAGTATGCACCAGTGCCCTCCCAGTATGCACCAGTTCCCTCCCAGTATGCACCAGTGTCTTCCAGTATGGATCAGTGCCCTCCCAGTATGCACCAGTGCCCTCCCAGTATGCACCAGTTCCTCCCAGTATGCACCAGTCCCTCCCAGTAACCCCAGTGTCTCCCAGTATGCACCAGTGCTCTCCCAGTATGCACCAGTGTCTCCCAGTATGGATCAGTGCCCTCCCAGTATGCACCAGTTCCCTCCCAGTAACCCCCAGTGTCTCCCAGTATGCACCAGTGCTCTCCCAGTATGCACCAGTGTCTTCCAGTATGGATCAGTGCCCTCCCAGTATGCACCAGTTCCCTCCCAGTAACCCCCAGTGCTCTCCCAGTATGCACCAGTGCCCTCCCAGTATGCACCAGTTCCCTCCCAGTATGCACCAGTGCCCTCCCAGTAACCCCCAGTGTCTCCCAGTATGCACCAGTGCCCTCCCAGTATGCACCAGTGCCCTCCCAGTAACCCCCAGTGTCTTCCAGTATGCACCAGTGCCCTCCCAGTATGCACCAGTGCCCTCCCAGTAACCCCCAGTGTCTCCCAGTATGGATCAGTGCCCTCCCAGTATGCACCAGTGCCCTCCCAGTAACCCCCAGTGTCTCCCAGTATGGACCAATGCCCTCCCAGTAACCCCCAGTGTCTCCTAGTATGCACCAGTGCCCTCCCAGTAACCCCCAGTGTCTCCCAGTATGGATCAGTGTCCTCCCAGTATGCACCAGTGCCCTCCCAGTAACCCCCAGTATGCACCAGTTGCCTCCCAGTATGGATCAGGACCCTCCCAGTATGCATAAGTTTCTTCCCAGTATTCACCAGCTGCCTCCCAGTATGCTCCAGTTGCCTCCCAGTAGCTCCAGCTGCACACAAATGCTTTTCCAGTTCGCTCCCAGTGCGTCCCAGTATAGACCAGTATCCTCCCAGTATGGACCAGTTGCACACAAATCCCTTTACTGGTTTATTCCCAGTACATCCCAGTAACAATCAAACACTCCCAGTACCCTCCCAGTGCCTCCCAGTATCCCCCAGTCCCTCCCAGTATGGACCAATGCCCTCCCAGTAACCCCCAGTGTCTCCCAGTATGCATCAGTGCCCTCCCAGTAACCCCCAGTGTCTCCCAGTATGGATCAGTGCCCTCCCAGTATGCACCAGTGCCCTCCCGGTAACCCCCAGTATGCCCCAGTTGCCTCCCAGTATGGATCAGGACCCTCCCAGTATGCATAACTTTCTTCCCAGTATGCTCCAGTTGCCTCCCAGTAGCTCCAGTTGCGCACAAATGCCTTTCCAGTTCCCTCCCAGTGCGTCCCAGTATAGACCAGTAGCCTCCCAGCATGGACCAGTTGCACACAAATCCCTTTGCTGGTTTATTCCCAGTACATCCCAGTAACAATCAAACACTCCCAGTACCCTCTCAGTGCCTCCCAGTATCCCCCAGTCCCTCCCAGTATGGACCAATGCCCTCCCAGTAACCCCCAGTGTCTCCCAGTATGCATCAGTGCCCTCCCAGTAACCCCCAGTGTCTCCCAGTATGGATCAGTGCCCTCCCAGTATGCACCAGTGCCCTCCCGGTAACCCCCAGTATGCCCCAGTTTCCTCCCAGTATGGATCAGGACCCTCCCAGTATGCATAACTTTCTTCCCAGTATGCTCCAGTTGCCTCCCAGTAGCTCCAGTTGCGCACAAATGCCTTTCCAGTTCCCTCCCAGTGCGTCCCAGTATAGACCAGTAGCCTCCCAGCATGGACCAGTTGCACACAAATCCCTTTGCTGGTTTATTCCCAGTACATCCCAGTAACAATCAAACACTCCCAGTACCCTCTCAGTGCCTCCCAGTATCCCCCAGTCCCTCCCAGTATGGACCAATGCCCTCCCAGTAACCCCCAGTGTCTCCCAGTATGCATCAGTGCCCTCCCAGTAACCCCCAGTGTCTCCCAGTATGGATCAGTGCCCTCCCAGTATGCACCAGTGCCCTCCCGGTAACCCCCAGTATGCCCCAGTTGCCTCCCAGTATGGATCAGGACCCTCCCAGTATGCATAACTTTCTTCCCAGTATGCTCCAGTTGCCTCCCAGTAGCTCCAGTTGCGCACAAATGCCTTTCCAGTTCCCTCCCAGTGCGTCCCAGTATAGACCAGTAGCCTCCCAGCATGGACCAGTTGCACACAAATCCCTTTGCTGGTTTATTCCCAGTACATCCCAGTAACAATCAAACACTCCCAGTACCCTCTCAGTGCCTCCCAGTATCCCCCAGTCCCTCCCAGTATGGACCAATGCCCTCCCAGTAACCCCCAGTGTCTCCCAGTATGCATCAGTGCCCTCCCAGTAACCCCCAGTGTCTCCCAGTATGGATCAGTGCCCTCCCAGTATGCACCAGTGCCCTCCCGGTAACCCCCAGTATGCCCCAGTTGCCTCCCAGTATGGATCAGGACCCTCCCAGTATGCATAACTTTCTTCCCAGTATGCTCCAGTTGCCTCCCAGTAGCTCCAGTTGCGCACAAATGCCTTTCCAGTTCCCTCCCAGTGCGTCCCAGTATAGACCAGTAGCCTCCCAGCATGGACCAGTTGCACACAAATCCCTTTGCTGGTTTATTCCCAGTACATCCCAGTAACAATCAAACACTCCCAGTACCCTCCCAGTGACCCACAAAGGGCTCTCAGGTGTCCCAGTACCTCCCAGTTGCCACCAAATCCCCTCCCAGTGCCTCCCAGTTCCCCCAAACCCCTTCCCAGTCCCCTCCCAGTATATCCCAGTTGCCAAGCTCAGTAGTAGAGCTCCCGGTCCCACCAGCCTGGAGGGGGGAAAGAAAAGTGAGCATCAAACCAGTGCCTCCCAGTATGTCCCAGTATCCTCCCACTGCCCTCCCAGTCCCTCCCAATCGCCTCCCAGTTCCCTCTCAGTCCCTCCCAGTCCCTCCCAATCCCCTCCCAATCCCTCCCAGTCCCTCCCACTCCCCTCCCAGTCCCTCCCAATCCCCTCCCAGTCCCTCCCAGTCCCCTCCCAGTCCCTCCTGATCCTCTCCCAGTCCCTCCCAATCCCCTCCCAATCCCCTCCCAGTCCCTCCCAGTGCTCACTCCCGGGGTGTCTCCGCACTCCCAGTTTCCTGATCTCGTCGTACACGAGGATGAGGAGGCCGAAGGGCATCGGCACCAACCACCACTGGAACCTGCCCAGTGCCTCCCAGTTCAGACCAGTAGCTCCCAGTCCCCCCTGCCAAATCCCTCCCAGTCCCTCCCAGTGCCTCCCAATCCCCTCCCAGTCCCTCCCAATCCCCTCCCAGTCCCTCCCAGTCCCCTCCCAGTCCCTCCCAATCCCTCCCAGTCCCCCAATCCCCTCCCAGTCCCTCCCAGTCCCTCCCAATCCCCTCCCAGTCCCTCCCAGTCCCTCCCAATCCCCTCCCAGTCCCTCCCAATCCCCTCCCAATCCCCTCCCAGTCCCTCCCAGTCCCTCCCAATCCCCTCCCAGTCCCTCCCAATCCCCTCCCAGTCCCTCCCAGTCCCCTCCCAGTGCCCCCAAACCCCTTCCCAGTGCTCCAACCCCCCTCCCAGTCCCCTCCCAGTGCCCCCCAGTACCGGATGGGCATGAAGTTGAAGACGTTTGGCATCCCTGGGCAGTAGCAGAGGAAGCAGCCGATGGACACCTGGAACACGATGGCCACCAGCAGGATGCGGTTCCTGGGGGGGGACACCACCACCTATGGACCCCTGTGGGACCCTGTGGGATCCTGTAGATCCCTAGGGACCGCTGTAGATCCCTGTAGTCCCCTATGGGACCCTATAGACCCCTATGGGACCCTGCAGAATCCTATGGGACCCTGCAGAATCCTATGGGACCCTATAGACCTCTATGGGACCCTACAGACTCCTATGGGACCCTATAGACCCCTATGGGACCCTGCAGAATCCTATGGGACCCTATAGACCTCTATGGGACCCTATAGACCCCTATGGGACCCTACAGACTCCTATGGGACCCTGCAGAATCCTATGGGACCCTACGAGCTCCTGTGGGAACCTATAGACCCCTGTGGGACCCTGCAGACTCCTATGGGACCCCATAGAGCCCTATGGGACCCGGTGGGATCCTGTAGATCACTATGGACTGCTATAGATCCCTGTAGTCCCCTATGGAACACTGTAGACTCCTATGGGACCCTCTAGACCTATATGGAACCCTATAGACCCCTATGGGACCCTCTAGAGCCCTATGGGACCCTGCAGACTCCTATGGGACCTCTATGGCCTCCTATGGTCCTTATGGATCCTTGTGGGTCCCTCCAGACCTCTATGGGACCCTATTGACCTCTGTGATCTCCTATGGTCCCTATAGACCCCTATGGGATCCTATGGTTCCTATGGGTGCCTGTAGGTCCCTACGGATCTCTATGGGACCCTATGGCCTCCTATGGGCCTCTATGGGGACCTCTGGGCCCCTCTGGGTCCCTATGGCTCCCTGTGGTCCCCTGTGGCCTCCTGTGGTACCCATGGACCCCTATGGTCCCTATGGGTCTCTGTGGTCCCTGTGGGTTCCTATGGACCTCTATGGGTCCCTATGGACAACTATGGTCTCTATGGGTTCCTATGGACTTCTATGGAGGCCTATGGCTCCTATGGATCTATATGGGGCCCTATGGACCTCTATGGTCCCTATGAGTCCCCATGGGGCCCTGTGGTTCCTATGGACCTCTATGGTCCCTATTGGACCCCATGGACCCTTATGGTCCCTATGGGTCCTTATGGCCCTCTATGGCCTCCTAATGTCCCTATGGACCTCTCCAGCCTCTGATGGACCTCCTCAGGTCCCTGTGGACCTCCTCAGCCCCCTGTGGAGCTCCTGGGCACCTGAAGAGGCCCTGCTGGAAGAGGGAGAGCCTCCTGGTCTTGCGGATGAGGACGTCGGCGATCTGGCACATCTCGATGCTGATGAAGAAGACAGTGTAGCAGGTGTACTGCTGGTAGCGCCGCTGCCAGAAGGTCTAGGAGATGGAGGCCACCATCAGATCACCCCTGAGGACCTCCCAAGAACCTTCCAGAAGGTCCTTATGGGTCCTACCCAACCCCCAGGCTCCATAACTACATCAAAGGTCTCGCTCCTGGGTGTCCTAAGACCCAAGGAGCTCCAAAGAACCTTCCAGAAGGTCCCTGGAGGTGCCACCTACCCACTGCTGGCCATAGCTGTCCTGAAGCTCCTGCTGGTGGACATCCTCCCAGTGGGGGCGGAGGCCCAGGCAGAGCAGAGGCCACCAACCCTCCTGGGCCATGGCCACGAAGTAGTCAGTGAAGCCGGCAAAGGATTGGATGGCTCCTGGTGGGGAGAGGACCTCTTGGTGGCCACATGGACATGGGCCAAGGTCTCTAAGGTGGTTAAGGAGCCATGGATCAAGGTGGCCAAGCAGCCATGGACCAAGGTGGTCTCCAGAAGCTCAACCACAGACCCAACCTTCTGGAGAACCTCAACCAGAGCTCCACCACCCATCCCAGGTGGATATTGACCACCAGGACCTTCTCAACCATCCATGGTGGACCTCCAGTAGAACCTCATCCAGAGCTCCACCACCCATCCCAGGCTGGATATTGACCACCAGCCCAGGAGAACCTCAACATTCAACCCCAAACCAAAGCTCCACCACCCATCCCAGGTGGACATCGACCACCAGGACCTTCTCAACCATCCCTGGTGGACCTCCCTGGGCAGGTCCTACCTATCTGGAAGTAGGAGTAGGCGGCCAGGGGCTCGTTGACCAATCGGTCTCGCCGGGGGTGGCGCGGCCGCAGGTGCATGATGTCGCTCTCCGCCCGCTCGTAGGCCAAGGACACCGAAGGGAACTGCAGGGGGAGGAGGTCCCAGCTGAGGAGCCACCAGGCTTGGGTGAGGAACCCTCAAAGGTCACCTGGAGAACCTCAAAGGTCAACTGGAGAACCTTAAAGGTCAACTGGAGGACCTTAAAGGTCACCTGGAGAACCTCGAAGGTCACCTGGAGAACCTCAAAGGTCAACTGGAGAACCTTAAAGGTCACCTGGAGAGCCTCAAAGGCCAACTGGAGAACCTCAAAGGCCAACTGGAGAACCTCAAAGGTCACCTGGAGGACCTCAACCTCCACCTTGTTTCTGCTTGAGGAACCTCATCTGGAGGAGGTGGTGTGGGAGGTGGCAGGGCAGGAGGAGGTGGTGGAGGAGTTGGACGTGGAGGAGGTGGTAGAGGAAGAAGAGGTGGAGAAGGAGGTGGTGGAGGTGGTGGAGGAGGTGGTGGTGGAGGAGCAGGAGCTGGTGGAGGAGGAGGAAGAGGTGGAGGAGGAGGTTGAGGAGGAGGTGGAGGAGGTAGGGGAGTTGTAGAAGGAGGTGGTGTGGGAGGAGGAGGTGGAGGCGGCGGTGGAGGAAGAAGGGGAAGAGGAGGAAGAGGAGGAGGAGGTGGAGGAAGAAGAGGTGGAGGAGGAGGTGGAGCAAGAAGAGGTGGAGGAGGTGGTGGAGGAGGAGATGGAGGAGGAAGAGGAGGAGGTGGTGGAGGAAGAAAAGGTGGAGGAGGTGGTGGTGGGGGAAGAGGAGGAGGTGGAGAAGGAAGAGGAGGAGGTGGAGGAGGAAGAAGAGGTGGAGGAGGTGGTGGTGGGGGAAGAGGAGGAGGTGGAGAAGGAAGAGGAGGAGGTGGAGGAGGAAGAAGAGGTGGAGGAGGTGGTGGGGGGAAGAGGAGGAGGTGGAGAAGGAAGAGGAGGAGGTGGAGGAGGAAGAGGAGGAGGTGGAGGAGGAAGAAGAGGAGGTGGAGGAGGAGGTGGTGGGGGAAGAAGAGGTGGAGGAGGAGGTGGTAGAGGAAAAAGAGGTGGAGGAGGAGGAGGAGGTGGTGGAGGAGGAGGTGGTGGGGAAAGAAGAGGTGCAGGAGGAGGTGGAGGTGGTGGAGAAGGCAGAGGTGGAGGAGGAGGTGGAGAAGGAAGAGGAGGAGGTGGTGGAGGAGGAGAAGGAAGAGGAGGAGGTGGTGGAAGAAGAAGAGGTGGAGGTGGAGGCTGATGGTGAGGCTGAGGAGGGTGATGGTGATGGTGAGGAGGGTGATGGTGATGAGGAGGAGGGCGCTGAGGCTGATGAGGGGGGGAGGGCTCTCACGATGTCGGTGCAGAGCTCGATGAAGAGGATGGTGATGCAGCCCAGGGGCAGGGGCACGCTGGCCGTGATGTAGATGAGGTAGGGAGTCAGCTCGGGGATGTTCTTGGTCAGGGTGTAGGCGATGGACTTCTTCAGGTTGTCGAAGATCAGGCGACCTGCGGGGGGGGCAGGACCTGCTGGGGGCCTCCGAGGGCTGCACCACCAGCAGGGGCAGCAGGGCTGTGGGGCACCAGGAGGGTCAGGGAGCAGCAGGAGGGCAATGGAGCAGCAGGAGGGTCGTGGAGCAGCAGGAGGGTCATGGAGCAGCAGGAGGGTCATGGAGCACCAGGAGGGTCATGGAGCAGCAGGAGGGCAATGGAGCAGCAGGAGGGTCATGGAGCAGCAGGAGGGCAATGGAGCAGCAGGAGGGCAATGGAGCAGCAGGAGGGTCATGGAGCAGCAGGAGGGTCATGGAGCACCAGGAGGGCAATGGAGCACCAGGAGGGTCATGGAGCACCAGGAGGGCAATGGAGCAGCAGGAGGGTCGTGGAGCAGCAGGAGGGCAATGGAGCAGCAGGAGGGCAATGGAGCAGCAGGAGGGTCATGGAGCAGCAGGAGGGCTATGGAGCAGCAGGAGGGCAATGGAGCAGCAGGAGGGTCATGGAGCAGCAGGAGGGTCATGGAGCAGCAGGAAGGCAATGGAGCAGCAAGAGGGCTATGGAGCACCAGGAGGGTCGTGGAGCACCAGGAGGGCAATGGAGCACCAGGAGGGCAATGGAGCAGCAGGAGGGCAATGGAGCAGCAGGAGGGTCATGGAGCAGCAGGAGGGTCATGGAGCACCAGGGGGGTTATGGAGCACAAGGAGGGTCATGGAGCAGCAGGAGGGCAATGGAGCAGCAGGAGGGTCATGGAGCAGCAGGAGGGTCATGGAGCAGCAGGAGGGTCATGGAGCACCAGGGGGGTTATGGAGCACAAGGAGGGTCATGGAGCAGCAGGAGGGCAATGGAGCAGCAGGAGGGTCATGGAGCAGCAGGAGGGTCATGGAGAACCAGGAGGGCAATGGAGCACCAGGAGGGTCATGGAGCACCAGGAGGGTCATGGAGCAGCAGGAGGGCAATGGAGCACCAGGAGGGTCAGGGAGCACCAGGAGGGTCATGGAGCAGCAGGAGGGCAATGGAGCAGCAGGAGGGTCATGGAGCAGCAGGAGGGTCATGGAGCAGCAGGAGGGCAATGGAGCACCAGGAGGGTCATGGAGCAGCAGGAGGGCAATGGAGCAGCAGGAGGGTCATGGAGCAGCAGGAGGGTCATGGAGCAGCAGGAGGGTCGTGGAGCAGCAGGAGGGCAATGGAGCAGCAGGAGGGCAATGGAGCAGCAGGAGGGTCATGGAGCAGCAGGAGGGCAATGGAGCAGCAGGAGGGCAATGGAGCAGCAGGAGGGCAATGGAGCACCAGGAGGGTCATGGAGCACCAGGAGGGCAATGGAGCAGCAGGAGGGCAATGGAGCAGCAGGAGGGTCATGGAGCAGCAGGAGGGCAATGGAGCAGCAGGAGGGTCATGGAGCAGCAGGAGGGCAATGGAGCACCAGGAGGGCAATGGAGCAGCAGGAGGGTCATGGAGCACCAGGAGGGCAATGGAGCAGCAGGAGGGTCATGGAGCAGCAGGAGGGCAATGGAGCACCAGGAGGGCAATGGAGCAGCAGGAGGGTCATGGAGCACCAGGAGGGTCATGGGGCACCAGGAGGGCAATGGAGCAGCAGGAGGGCAATGGAGCAGCAAGAGGGCTATGGAGAACCAGGAGGGTCATGGACATATGGAGACATAGACCAAACCAACCAGGACCCCAAGAACCCAACCAAGGTGACCAAGACCCAACCAACCAAGATGGCCAACACCCCAAGACCCAAGACCATCCAAGGTGGCCAAGACCCAACCAAGGTGGCCAAGACCCAACCAAGGTGCCCAAGACCCAACCAAGGTGCCCAAGACCCAACCAAGGTGGCCAAGACCGCAAGACCCAACCAAGGTGGCCAAGACCCAACCAAGGTAGCCAAGACTGCAAGACCCAACCAAGGTGGCCAAGACCTCAAGACCCAAGCAAGGTGGCCAAGACCCAACCAAGGTGACCAAGACCCCAAGACCCAACCAAGGTAGCCAAGACCCCAAAACGCAACCAAGGTAGCCAAGACCCCAAGACCCCACCAAGGTGGCCAAGACCCAACCAAGGTGACCAAGACCCCAAGACCCAACCAAGGTAGCCAAGACCCCAAAACGCAACCAAGGTAGCCAAGACCCCAAGACCCCACCAAGGTAGCCAAGACCCCAAGACCCAACCAAGGTGGCCAAGACCCAACCAAGGTGGCCAAGACCCCAAGACCCAACCAAGGTGGCCAAGACCCAACCAAGGTAGCCAAGACCCAACCAAGGTGACCAAGACCCAACCAAGGTGACCAAGACCCAACCAAGGTGACCAAGACCCCAAGACCCAAGCAAGGTGGTCAAGACCCAACCAAGGTGACCAAGACCCAACCAAGGTGACCAAGACCCAACCAAGGTGACCAAGACCCAACCAAGGTGACCAAGACCCAACCAAGGTGACCAAGACCCAACCAAGGTAGCCAAGACCCAACCAAGGTGACCAAGACCCAACCAAGGTGACCAAGACCCAACCAAGGTAGCCAAGACCCAACCAAGGTGACCAAGACCCAACCAAGGTGACCAAGACCCAACCAAGGTGACCAAGACCCAACCAAGGTGGCCAAGACCCCAAGACCCAAGCAAGGCGGCCAAGACCCAACCAAGGTGACCAAGACCCAACCAAGGTGACCAAGACCCAACCAAGGTAGCCAAGACCCAACCAAGGTAGCCAAGACCCAACCAAGGTAGCCAAGACCCAACCAAGGTGACCAAGACCCAACCAAGGTGACCAAGACCCAACCAAGGTGACCAAGACCCAACCAAGGTAGCCAAGAGCTAACCAAGGTAGCCAAGACCCAACCAAGGTAGCCAAGAGCCAACCAAGGTGACCAAGACCCAACCAAGGTAGCCAAGACCCAACCAAGGTGACCAAGACCCAACTAAGGTGACCAAGACCCAACCAAGGTGACCAAGACCCAACCAAGGTAGCCAAGACCCAACCAAGGTAGCCAAGACCTAACCAAGGTGACCAAGACCCAACCAAGGTGACCAAGACCCAAGCAAGGTAGCCAAGACCCAACCAAGGTGACCAAGACCCAACCAAGGTGACCAAGACCCAACCAAGGTGGCCAAGACCCAACCAAGGTGACCAAGACCCAGCCAAGGTAGCCAAGACCCAACCAAGGTGACCAAGACCCAACCAAGGTGACCAAGACCCAACCCAGGTGACCAAGACCCAAGCAAGGTAGCCAAGACCCAACCAAGGTGACCAAGACCCAACCAAGGTGGCCAAGACCCAACCAAGGTGGCGAAGACCCCAAGACCCAAGCAAGGCGGCCAAGACCTAACCAAAGTGACCAAGACCCAACCAAGGTGACCAAGACCCAACTAAGGTGACCAAGACCCAACCAAGGTAGCCAAGACCCAACCAAGGTAGCCAAGACCCATCCAAGGTGACCAAGACCCAACCAAGATAGCCAAGACCCAACCAAGGTAGCCAAGACCCAACCAAGGTGACCAAGACCCAACCAAGGTGACCAAGACCCAACCAAGGTGACCAAGACCCCAAGACCCAACCAAGGTAGCCAAGAGCCAACCAAGGCGGCCAAGACCCCACCCAGCTCCCCCAGCACCCAAGCTCTGCAGGAGGCCTTGGCGGGCCCTGTCTGCCCCCGACCTTGCTCGACGCCGGTGACGATGGAGGCGAAGTTGTCGTCCAGCAGGATCATGTCGGCGGCGTTCTTGGCGGCGTCGGAGCCGGCGATGCCCATGGCCACGCCGATGTCAGCCTTCTTCAGCGCCGGCGAGTCGTTCACACCGTCCCCGGTCACCGCCACGATGGAGCCCTGGCAGGGGACACGCCGGGGCGGGGGGGGGGGTGGCACCAAGGACACAGCTGGGGGCACCGTGAGCCAAGGAGGAGCCAACCCAGGTGGTCAGGAACCAACCGAGGTGGTCAGGAACCCAAGACTCAACCAACCAAGACCAAGGTGGTGGCACCAAGGACCCAGGTGGTGGCACCAAGAGTCGAGGTGGTGGCACCAAGAACAGAGATGGCCAAGAAGCCAATACCAAGGTGGTGGCACCAAGAACAGAGATGGTCAAGAAGCCAAGACCCAACCAACCAAGACCCAGGTGGTGGAACCAAGAGCCAAGAAGGAGCCAACCAAGGTGGGCAAGAACCAACCAAGGTGGGCAAAAACCCAAGACCCAAGCAACCAAGACCAAGGTGGTGGCACCAAGAGCAGAGGTGGTGGCACGAAGAACAGAGATGGCCAAGAACCTAAGACCCAACCAACTAAGACCAAGGTGGTGGCACCAAGAGCCAAGGAGGAGCCAACTAAGGTGGTCAGGAACCAACCAAGGTGGCCAAGAACCCAAGACTCAACCAGCCAAGGCCAAAGGTGGTGGCACCAAGAGTTGAGGTGGTGGCACCAAAACCAGAGATGGCCAAGAACCCAAGACCCAACCAACCAAGACTGAGGTGGTGGCACCAAGGACCCAGGTGGTGGCACCAAGGACCCAGGTGGTGGCACCAAGCGCCAAGAAGGAACCAACCAAAGTGGTCAAGAAGCAACCAAGGTGGGCAAGGACCAATCAAGGTGGTCAAGAAGCCATGGTGGCACCTTGAGGACCTCCCCACCATGGTGGCACCTCGAGGACCTCCCCCACCACTCTTCTTCCCCTCCCCTTGAGGCCACCCCAGGTCCTCTCCATGTCCCCAGAGCCACTCCAGGATGTCCTCACCAGCTTCTGGCAGCTCTCCACGATCACCAACTTCTGCTGGGGGGAGGTCCTGGCGAAGACCATCTCAGGGTGGGTCTGGAGAAGACCTTGCAGAGCTTCTGGGGTCATGGCTGCCAGCTCCGCCCCGGTCACCACCCTGGCCCTGGCCTGCCTGTAGAGGACAACAGCTGAAGGTCTTCTCCTGCTCCTCAGCTTCGTGGAGGTCCAAGGGGTTGTGGTGGCCTCCCATGGGGTCAAGGGCATCACCCATCTCCACCCATGGTCAAGGTCACCTCCAGCCATGGTCAAGGTGACCTCCACCCAAGGATCTTCTCCATCCATGGACCAAGATCGCCTCCACCCAAGGATCTTCTCCACCCATGGCCAAGGTCACCTCCACCAGGGGATCTTCTCCACCCATGGACCAAGACCACCTCCACCCATGGCCAAGGTCACCTCCACCCAAGGGTCTTCTCCACCCATGGCCAAGGTCATCTCCACCCAAGGATCTTCTCCACCCGTGGTCAAGGTCACCTCCACCCAAGGGTCTTCTCCACCCATGGTCAAGGTCATCTCCACCCAAGGATCTTCTCCACCCGTGGTCAAGGTCACCTCCACCCAAGGATCTTCTCCACCCATGGTCAAGGTCACCTCCTCCCATGGTCAAGGTCATCTCCACCCAAGGATCTTCTCCACCCGTGGTCAAGGTCACCTCCACCCAAGGATCTTCTCCACCCATGGTCAAGGTCACCTCCTCCCATGGTCAAGGTCATCTCCACCCAAGGATCTTCTCCACCCATGGTCAAGGTCACCTCCACCCAAGGGTCTTCTCCACCCATGGTCAAGGTCACCTCCACCCAAGGGTCTTCTCCACCCATGGTCAAGGTCACCTCCACCCAAGGGTCATCTCCACCCAAGGATCTTCTCCACCCGTGGTCAAGGTCACCTCCTCCCATGGTCAAGGTCATCTCCACCCAAGGATCTTCTCCACCCATGGTCAAGGTCACCTCCACCCAAGGGTCTTCTCCACCCATGGTCAAGGTCACCTCCACCCAAGGGTCATCTCCACCCAAGGATCTTCTCCACCCATGGCCAAGGTCACCTCCACCCATGGCCAAGGTCACCTCCACCCAAGGATCTTCTCCACCCAAGACCACCTCCCCCTGGTCCTCCAAGCTCCACCTCCAGAGCCAGGAGGTCCCACCTGGGGTCCACCCTGTCGAGGGGCACCCGGAGCCGAGCTGCCACCTCCTCGGGGGTCTCGCTGCCCTCCGAGATGATGCCGACGGCGGCGGCGATGGCCTTGGCCGTGATGGGATGGTCCCCGGTCACCATGATCACCTGGGGGTCACCAGGGGAGGTCACCTGCAGGAGCTCCACCCAACCACCACCAGCTCCACCTCTCCACCTCCTTCCTGCTCAACACCACTCATGGACCCTTCCTCAGTTCGGGGCCTTCTTGGTGTCCCTCCATCCCCACGTCCCCTCCATGCCCTTGGTGTCCTCCCATCCCCACGTCCCCTCCATGCCCTTGGTGTCCTCCCATCCCCACGTCCCCTCCATGCCCTTGGTGTCCTCCATCCCCACGTCCCCTCCATGCCCTTGGTGTCCTCCCATCCCCACGTCCCTCCATGCCTTGGTGTCCTCCCATCCCCACGTCCCCTCCATGCCCTTGGTGTCCCTCCATCCCCACGTCCCTCCATGCCTTGGTGTCCTCCCATCCCCACGTCCCCTCCATGCCCTTGGTGTCCCTCCATCCCCACGTCCCCTCCATGCCCTTGGTGTCCTCCCATCCCCACGTCCCCTCCATGCCTTTGGTGTCCTCCCATCCCCACGTCCCCTCCATGCCCTTGGTGTCCCTCCATCCCCACATCCCCTCCATGCCCTTGGTGTCCCTCCATCCCCATGTCCCCTCCATGCCCTTGGTGTCCCTCCATCCCCACGTCCCCTCCATGCCCTTGGTGTCCTCCCATCCCCACGTCCCCTCCATTCCTTGGTGTCCTCCCATCCCCACGTCCCCTCCATGCCCTTGGTGTCCCTCCATCCCCACGTCCCCTCCATGCCCTTGGTGTCCTCCCATCCCCATGTCCCCTCCATTCCTTTGGTGTCCTCCCATCCCCACGTCCCCTCCATTCCTTTGGTGTCCTCCCATCTCCATCCCCTTGGTGTCCTCCCATCCCCACATCCCCTCCATCTCCTCCATGTCCCTATGGCCACCCTAAGGTCTCCCCATGGTCCCTTCATGATGTCCCCAAGGTTTCTCCTTGGCCTCCTCATGGCCATTCCATGATGGTCTTCCCATGGTCCCTCATGGTCCCTCCATGGCCTCCCCAAGATCTCCCCACGGCCTCCCCCTGCTCCCTCCATGATCCCCCCAGGTCTCCCCCTGCTCCCTCCATGGTCTCCCCCTGGTCTCCCCATAGCCATCCCATGATGCCTCCCCATGGCCTCCCTATAGCCTCCTCAAGATCTCCCCATGGCCTCCCCATGGGATCATGATGGTCTCCCCCTGCTCCCTCCATGATCCCCCCAAGGTCTCCCTCTGCTCCCTCCATGATCCCCCCATGGTCTCCCCTTAGCCATCCCATGATGGCCTCCCCAAGATCTCCCCAAGGTCTCCCTCTGCTCCCTCCATGATCCCCCCATGGTCTCCCCTTAGCCATCCCATGATGGCCTCCCCAAGATCTCCCCAAGGTCTCCCCCTGCTCCCTCCATGATCCCCCCATGGTCTCCCCTTAGCCATCCCATGATGGCCTCCCCATAGCCTCCCCATGGCCTCCCCCTGCTCCCTCCATGGCCTTCCCCCCCTCCCCCTCCCCCTGGTCTCCCCCCAGACCCCTCCCCTCTCTGCCCCCCTACCCTGATGCCTGCAGTCCTGCACTTGAGGACAGCCTGGGGGACGGTGGCCCTGGGGGGGTCGATCATGGAGACCAGGCCGGCGAAGCAGAGCCCCACGGCCACCTCCGGGAGGTGCTCAGGCTCCGTCCCGGCTGCCACCGCCCCTGCCGGCAGCCAGCGAGCGCAGAAGCCTGCGGGGGACACCGCCGGGGCCTTGGCACCGCCTGGGGGCCTGGGCACCGCCTGGGGGCCTGGGCACCGCCTGGGGACCTTGGCACCACCTGGGGACCTTGGCACCGCCTGGGGGCCTTGGCACCACCTGGGGACCTGCTCCACCACCTGGGGACCTTGGCACCGCCTGGGGACCTGGGCACCGCCTGGGGACCTGGGCACCACCTGGGGACCTTGGCACCGCCTGGGGACCTGGGCACCGCCTGGGGGCCTTGGCACCGCCTGGGGGCCTGGGCACCGCCTGGGGGCCTGGGCACCGCCTGGGGACCTTGGCACCGCCTGGGGGCCTGGGCACCACCTGGGGGCCTGGGCAACGCCTGGGGGCCTGGGCACCGCCTGGGGACCTTGGCACCGCCTGGGGACCTGGGCACCGCCTGGGGACCTGCTCCACCACCTGGGGACCTGGGCACCGCCTGGGGACCTGCTCCACCACCTGGGGGCCTTGGCACCGCCTGGGGGCCTGGGCACCGCCTGGGGACCTGGGCACCGCCTGGGGACCTGCTCCACCGCCTGGGGGCCTGGGCACCGCCTGGGGACCTGGGCACCGCCTGGGGGCCTGGGCACCACCTGGGGGCCTGGGCACCGCCTGGGGGCCTTGGCACCGCCTGGGGGCCTTGGCACCACCTGGGGACCTTGGCACCACCTGGGGACCTTGGCACCGCCTGGGGGCCTGGGCACCGCCTGGGGACCTGGGCACCGCCTGGGGACCTGGGCACTGCCTGGGGGCCTGGGCACCGCCTGGGGGCCTGGGCACCGCCTGGGGACCTGGGCACCACCTGGGGACCTGCTCCACCACCTGGGGACCTGGGCACC
The DNA here is from genome assembly GCF_027791375.1 of Indicator indicator. Lineage (NCBI taxonomy): Eukaryota > Metazoa > Chordata > Aves > Piciformes > Indicatoridae > Indicator > Indicator indicator. The sequence continues at coordinate 3,311,680 of NC_072047.1, forward strand.
GCCTGGGGATCTTGGCACCGCCTGGGGACCTGGGCACCGCCTGGGGACCTGGGCACCGCCTGGGGGCCTGGGCACCGCCTAGGGACCTGCTCCACCGCCTGGGGGCCTGGGCACCGCCTGGGGACCTTGGCACCGCCTGGGGGCCTTGGCACCGCCTGGGGGCCTGGGCACCGCCTGGGGGCCTGGGCACCACCTGGGGACCTGCTCCACTGCCTGGGGGCCTGGGCACCGCCTGGGGGCCTTGGCACCGCCTGGGGACCTGCTCCACTGCCTGGGGGCCTGGGCACCGCCTGGGGGCCTGGGCACTGCCTGGGGACCTGGGCACTGCCTGGGGACCTGCTCCACCACCTGGGGACCTTGGCACCACCTTGGGGCCTGGGCACCGCCTGGGGGCCTGGGCACCACCTGGGGACCTGGCCACCGCCTGGGGACCTGCTCCACCGCCTGGGGACCTGGGCACCGCCTGGGGGCCTGGGCACCGCCTGGGGACCTTGGCACCACCTCGGGACCTGCTCCACAACCTCCTCCATCTCCATCTCCACCTCCCTTTGATCTCCTCCATCTCCCTTTGATCTCCTCCATCTCCACCTTCTTGATCTGCTCCATCCCCACCTGCCTTTGATCTCCTCCAGCTCTACCTTCCTTTGATCTCCTCCATCTCCATCTCCCCTTGAACTCCTCCATCTCCACCTCCCTTTGATCTCCTCCATCTGTACCTCCTTCATCTCCTCCATCTCCACCTCCCCTTGGTGTCCTCCATCTCCACCTCCTTGATCTCCTCCATCTCCATCTCCCCTTGGTGTCCTCCATCTCTACCTCTTTCATCTCCTGCATCTCCACCTCCCCTTGGTGTCCTCCATCTCCACCTCCCTTTGGTCTCCTCCCTCTCCACCTCCCCTTGGTGTCCTCCATCTCCACCTCCTTCATCTCCTCCATCTCCACCTCCCCTTGAACTCCTCCATCTCCATCTCCCCTTGGTGTCCTCCATCTCTACCTCTTTCATCTCCTGCATCTCCACCTCCCCTTGGTGTCCTCCATCTCCACCTCCTTCATCTCCTCCATCTCCACCTTCCTTTGGTCTCCTCCCTCTCCACCTCCCCTTGGTGTCCTCCATCTCCACCTCCTTGATCTCCTCCATCTCCACCTCCCTTTGATCTCCTTCCTCTCCACCTCCCCTTGGTGTCCTCCATCTCTCTTTGATCTCCTCCATCTCCACCTCCTTGATCTCCTCCACCCCTTGACCTCCCCCACCTCTTGATCTCCTCCATCCCAACCTCTCTTTGCCCTCCTCCACCTCCTTGATCTCCTCCACCCCCTGGTGGCCTCCACTCACCCAGGACCCTCTCCCCACGTCCCCCCAGCTCTGCGTAGGCCTCCTCGAAGGCCTCCCTCCATTGGGTGTCCAGGGCCAGCTCCTGCCCCTTCAGCAGCACTGAGCTGCACCTCTCCAGGACCTTCTCAGGAGCTCCTTTCAGGACCAGCAGTTGACGTTCTCCAGCATCGTGGACCGAAACCTGCCCCAGGGACAACCTCTGGTTGGGGTCTCCCCTCCTCCTGGGCACCACCAGGACCTCCTGGAGCCCACCAGGACCTTCTAGGGACCATCAGGACCTTCTAGGGACCATCAGGACATCCTGAAGCCCATCAGGACCTCCTGGGTCCCACCAAGACCTTCTGGATCCCATCAGGACCTTCTAGGGACCACCAGGAACTCCTGGGTCCCAACAAGACCCTTGGGAGCCCACCAGGACCTCCTGGGTCCCATCAGGACCTTCTAGGGACCATCAGGACCTCCTGGGTCCCATCCAGGACCTTCTGGATCCATCCTGAAGTTCTGGACCTCTCCTGGTCCTCACCTGGGCCCCTTCGGCGGGGGGAAACTGGGAGGGACTGGGAGGGGGCTGGGAGGGGACTGGGAGGGACTGGGAAGGACTGGGAGTGGATTGGGAGGGGATTGCGAGGGACTGGGAGGGACTGGGAAGGGACTGGGAGGGGACTGGGAGGGACTGGGAGGGGATTGGTAGGGACTGGGGTGGACTGGGAAGGGACTGGGAGGGACTGGGAGGGGACTGGGAGGGACTGGGAGTGGATTGGGAGGGACTGGGATGGACTGGGAAGGGACTGGGAGGGACTGGAAGGGGACTGGGATGGACTGGGAGTGGATTGGGAGGGGATTGGGAAGGGATTGGGAGGGACTGGAAGGGGACTGGGATGGACTGGGAGGGACTGGGGGTGGGTTAGGTGGGTCCAGACTGACTCCTCCTGGTCCCTACTGGTCTGTACTGGTCCATACTGGTCTATACTGGTCCATACTGGGCCGAGTGACCTGAGGCTGCTGGGGATGCAGCAGAGGGGAGGGGACTGGGACGGGCCCCTCCTAGGCCCTCTTGGTTTATACTGGTCTGTACTGGTTTATACTGGTCTGCACTGATCTGTACTGGTTTATACTGATCCGCACTGGTCTGTACTGGCCTATACTGGTCCGCACTGGTCCGCACTGGTCGCACCTGGAACTTGTTGGTGGAGTTGAAGGGCAGCTCTGCCACCTTGGGCAGCCTCCCCCTGGCCTCCTCCACCGAGCCCAGGGTCAGCTCGGCGAACTTCAGCAGCGCCGTCTCCGAGGCGTCCCCCAGGACGTCCCTCTGGGGGGAGGGGGAGGGGTTAGGAGGGGATCCTGTAGGGGTGCTATAGACACATCCCCCCCTCCCCCCTATAGACCTCCTATAGAGCGCTTAGAGATTGCCTACAGACCCCTATGGAGCCCTATGGAGCCCCTGTAGACCCTTATGGAGCCCTATGGAGTCCCTATGGAGCCCCTATAGACCTTATGGACCCCCATAGAGCCCTATGGAGCCCCTATAGACCCCTATGGAGTCCCTATGGAGTCCCTATGGAGCCCCTATAGACCTTATGGACCCCCATAGAGCCCTATGGAGCCCCTATAGACCTTATGGACCCCCATAGAGCCCTATGGAGCCCCTATAGACCCTTATGGACCCCCATAGAGCCCTGTGGAGCCCCTATAGACCCTTATGGACCCCCATAGAGCCCTATGGAGCCCCTATAGACCCTTATGGACCCCCATAGAGCCCTATGGAGCCCCTATAGACCTTATGGACCCCCATAGAGCCCTGTGGAGCCCCTATAGACCTTATGGACCCCCATAGAGCCCTATGGCCCCTATAGACCCTTATGGACCCCCATAGAGCACTATGGAGCCCCTATAGACCCTTATGGACCCCCATAGAGCCCTATGGAGCCCCTATAGACCCTTATGGACCCCCATAGAGCCCTATGGAGCCCCTATAGACCTTATGGACCCCCATAGAGCCCTGTGGAGCCCCTATAGACCCTTATGGACCCCCATAGAGCCCTATGGAGCCCCTATAGACCCTTATGGACCCCCATAGAGCCCTATGGAGCCCCTATAGACCCTTAAGGACCCCCATAGAGCCCTATGGAGCCCCTATAGACCCTTATGGACCCCCATAGAGCCCTATGGAGCCCCTATAGACCCTTATGGACCCCCATAGAGCCCTATGGAGCCCCTATAGACCCTTATGGACCCCCATAGAGCCCTATGGAGCCCCTATAGACCTTATGGACCCCCATAGAGCCCTATGGAGCCCCTATAGACCTTATGGACCCCCATAGAGCCCTATGGAGCCCCTATAGACCCTTATGGACCCCCATAGAGCCCTATGGAGCCCCTATAGACCTTATGGACCCCCATAGAGCCCTATGGAGCCCCTATAGACCCTTATGGACCCCCATAGAGCCCTATGGAGCCCCTATAGACCCTTATGGACCCCCATAGAGCCCTGTGGAGCCCCTATAGACCCTTATGGACCCCCATAGAGCCCTATGGAGCCCCTATAGACCTTATGGACCCCCATAGAGCCCTATGGAGCCCCTATAGACCCTTATGGACCCCCATAGAGCCCTATGGAGCCCCTATAGACCCTTATGGACCCCCATAGAGCCCTGTGGAGCCCCTATAGACCCTTATGGACCCCCATAGAGCCCTATGGAGCCCCTATAGACCCTTATGGACCCCCATAGAGCCCTATGGAGCCCCTATAGACCCTTATGGACCCCCATAGAGCCCTATGGAGCCCCTATAGACCCTTATGGACCCCCATAGAGCCCTATGGAGCCCCTATAGACCCTTATGGACCCCCATAGAGCCCTATGGAGCCCCTATAGACCCTTATGGACCCCCATAGAGCCCTATGGAGCCCCTATAGACCCTTATGGACCCCCATAGAGCCCTATGGAGCCCCTATAGACCCTTATGGACCCCCATAGAGCCCTATGGAGCCCCTATAGACCCTTATGGACCCCCATAGAGCCCTATGGAGCCCCTATAGACCCTTATGGACCCCCATAGAGCCCTATGGAGCCCCTATAGACCCTTATGGACCCCCATAGAGCCCTATGGAGCCCCTATAGACCCTTATGGACCCCCATAGAGCCCTATGGAGCCCCTATAGACCCTTATGGACCCCCATAGAGCCCTGTGGAGCCCCTATAGAGGCCTATGGACCCCCACAGGTGTCCTATGGACCCACTATAGAGGCCTATAGGCCCTGTATAGAACCCTATAGAGCCCTCTGGACCCCTCCAGACCCCCAGAGACCCCTCTAGGACCCCATAGACCCCTCTAGCACCCCCTATTGACCCCCTCTAGACCCCTCCAGACCCCCAGAGACCCCTCTAGGACCCCATAGACCCCTCTAGCGCCCCCTATTGACCCCCTCTAGACCCCTCTAACCCCATCTAGACCCCTCTAGGACCCCATAGACCCCTTTAGCACCCCCTATTGACCCCCTCTAGGCCCATCTAGACCCCTCTAGGACCCTCTAGCCCCCCTAGCACCCCCTATTGACTCCTCTATCCCCCTCCAGACCCCCCTAACACCCCCTAAGGCCCCCTGTAGCCCCCCCTAGTGCCCCCTATTGACCCCTCAAGGCCCCACCTTGGCCACGGGGATGTCATCCTGGCCTGGCTTGAACTGAGCTCTGTTGCAGAGGGTCACAACCTTGCTGAGCATGGTCCAGGTGGCTGAGGATTGGTCGAAGCTCTGGCCTGGAAGGGGGAGGGAGGTGGTGGGGACGTGAGGATGGGAGGCCACCAGCGGAAGAACCAAGCCCAAAGGACCTCCTCAAGCTCAACCCAACCTCGAGGACCTCAGCCCAACCTCGAGGACCTCAGCCCAACCTCTGGGTCCCTCAAGGGCTTGGAGGTTCCTCAAGGACCACCTGGACCCTGCCAGGACCTCCTGGGTCCTTCAAGAGCTTTGTGGTTCCTCAGGACCTTTGAGGTCCCTCAAGACCTTGGAGGTTCCTCAGGACCTTGGAGGTTCCTTATGGACCTCAAGGACCTTCAAGACCTTTGAGGTCACTCAGGACCCTTGGAGGTTCCTCTAGACCTTGCAGGTTCCTTATGGACCTCAAGGGCCTTCAGGACCTTCGATGTCCCTCAAGACCTTGGAGGTTCCTCAAGACCTTGGAGTTCCCTCAAGACCTTGGAGTTCCCTCAAGACCTTGGAGCTCCCTCAAGACCTTGGACCTTCCTCAAGACCTTGGACCTTCCTCAAGACATTGGAGGTTCCTTATGGATCTCAATGACCTTCAAGACCTTTGAGGTCACTCAGGACCCTTTGATGGTCCTCAAGACCTTGGAGCTCCCTCAAGACCTTGGAGCTCCCTCAAGACCTTGGAGGTTCCTCAGGACCTTGGAGCTCCCTCAAGACCTTGGAGCTCCCTCAAGACCTTGGAGCTCTCTCAAGACCTTGGAGGTTCCTCAAGACCTTGGAGGTTCCTCAAGACCTTGGAGCTCCCTCAAGACCTTGGAGGTTCCTCAAGACCTTGGAGGTTCCTCAAGACCTTGGAGGTTCCTCAGGACCTTGGAGCTCCCTCAAGACATTGGAGGTTCCTCAAGACCTTGGAGGTTCCTCAAGACCTTGGAGCTCCCTCAAGACCTTGGAGCTCTCTCAAGACCTTGGAGGTTCCTCAAGACATTGGAGGTTCCTCAAGACATTGGAGGTTCCTCAAGACCTTGGAGGTTCCTCAAGACCTTGGAGCTCCCTCAAGACCTTGGAGCTCTCTCAAGACCTTGGAGGTTCCTCAAGACATTGGAGGTTCCTCAAGACCTTGGAGCTCCCTCAAGACCTTGGAACTCCCTCAAGACCTTGGAGCTCTCTCAAGACCTTGGAGGTTCCTTATGGACCTTCAAGACCTTTGAGGTCACTCAGGACCCTTTGATGTTCCTCAAGACCTTGGAGGTTCCTCAAGACCTTGGAGGTTCCTCAAGACCTTGGAGGTTCCTCAAGACCTCAGAACTCCCTCACAGACCTCAAGGTCCCTCGAGACCCTTGGAGGTCCCTCCAGGACCACCTGGCAGCCCCTCCCCGCCCCCAGCAGGACCCTCCTGACCTGATTGGTCCTCGGTGGTGTCGGCAGTGTGGATCTGGTTGTCGAACCAGAGGTGGGCCACAGTCATCCTGTTCTGGGTCAGGGTCCCTGTCTTGTCCGAGCAGATCACCGAGGTGGACCCCAAGGTCTCCACTGCCTCCAGGTTCTTCACCACACAATTCTTCCTGGCCAGCCTCTTGGCCGTCAGAGAGAGGCACACCTGGGCCAGGGCCAGGAGAAGACAGCTCAGAAAGGGTCAGGAGGGATCTTGAAGGCATCTCAGAGGGGTTTGAAGGACCTCAGGAGGGTTTGAAGGACCTCAAAGGCATCTCAGAGGGGTTTGAAGGACATCTCAGAGGGGTTTGAAGGACCTCAGGAGGGTTTGAAGGAACTCAAAGGCATCTCAGAGGGGGTTGAAGGAGCTTTGAGGTTCCTCAAGACCTTGGAGCTCTTCCTCAAGACCTTTGAGGTCCCTCAAGAGCTTAGAGCTCCCTCAAGAACTTTGAGTTCCCTCAAGAGCTTGGAGGCTCCTCAAGAGCTTGGAGGTCCCTCAAGGCCTTGGAGGTCACTCAGGAGCTTGGAGGCTCTTCAAGATCTTGGAGGTTCCTCAAGTGCTTGGAGGTCCCTCAAGAGCTTTGTGGTCCCTCAAGACCTTTGAGGTCCCTCAAGAGCTTGGAGGTCCCTCAAGGCCTTGGAGGTCCCTCAAGACCTTGGAGGTTCCTCAAGAGCTTTGTGGTCCCTCAAGAGCTTGGAGGTTCCTCAGGAGCTTGGGAGCTCCTCAAGACCTTGGAGGTACCTCAAGAGATTTGAGGTCCCTCAAGAGCCATGGAGGTTCCTCAGGAGCTTGGAGGTCCCTCAAGACCTTGGAGGTTCCTCAAGTGCTTGGAGGTCCCTCAAGAGCTTTGTGGTCCCTCAAGAGCTTTGTGGTCCCTCAAGACCTTTGAAGTCCCTCAAGACCTTGGATGTTCCTCAAGAGCTTGGAGGTTCCTCAAGAGTTTTGAGCTCCCTCAACAGCTTTGAGCTCCCTCAAGACCTTGGAAGTCCCTCAAGACCTTGGAGGTCCCTCAAGACCTTGGAGGTTCCTCAAGACCTTGGAGGTTCCTCAAGAGCTTTGAGCTCCCTCAACAGCTTTGAGCTCCCTCAACAGCTTTGAGCTCCCTCAAGAGCTTTGAGCTCCCTCAAGACCTTGGAAGTCCCTCAAGACCTTGGAGGTTCCTCAAGACTTTGGAGGTTCCTCAAGACCTTGGAGGTTCCTCAAGACCTTGGAGGTCCCTCAAGACCTTGGAGGTTCCTCAAGACTTTGGAGGTTCCTCAAGACCTTGGAGGTTCCTCAAGACCTTGGAGGTCCCTCAAGACTTTGGAGGTTCCTCAAGACCTTGGAGATCCCTCAAGACCTTGGAGGTTCCTCAAGACTTTGGAGGTTCCTCAAGACCTTGGAGGTTCCTCAAGACCTTGGAGGTTCCTCAAGACTTTGGAGGTTCCTCAAGACCTTGGAGGTTCCTCAAGACCTTGGAGGTCCCTCAAGACCTTGGAGGTTCCTCAAGACCTTGGAGATCCCTCAAGACCTTGGAGATCCCTCAAGACCTTGGAGGTCCCTCAAGACCTTGGAGGTTCCTCAAGACCTTGGAGGTTCCTCAAGAGCTTTGAGCTCCCTCAACAGCTTTGAGCTCCCTCAAGACCTTGGAGGCCCCTCAAGACCTTGGAGGCCCCTCAAGACCTTGGAAGCTCCCCCAGGAGCTCAGAGTCCATCTAGATGCCCCTTGGCCCACTTGAGGGACCTCAAAGGTCCTCCTCCCACCTCCACCCTCCCCTCCCTCCTCACCGTGACTGTGGCCAGCAGCCCCTCGGGGACGTAGGCCACCACGATGGCCATGAAGAAGACCATGGCCCGCAGGAAGGGGTAGCCAATGACCATGGCCACCACGAAGAAGGTGGCCCCGAAGAAGACAGCCAGGCCGGCGATGATGTCCACGAAGTGCTCGATCTCCACCGCGATCGGAGTCTTCTCCTCCCCCACCCCAGAGGCCAGGCTGGCGATGCGGCCGATGATGGTCCTGTCCCCCGTGCTCACCACCAGCCCCTGAGCTGTGCCTGGGGGAGGAGAGGACCTCAGAGGGGGTGGTGGAAGTCCAAAAAGGGCTCCTGGTGGCACCCAGAACCAAGATCTTGGTTGAACCGAGAAGTTGTGGTGGTTCCAAGAGGTCCTGGTGGCACCAAGAGGTTCTGGGAGGAGAAAGGTCTTGGTGGGACCAAGAGGTTCTGGGAGGAGAAAGGTCTTGGTGAGACCAAAAGGTTGTGGTGGGACCAAGAGGTTCTGGGAGGAGAAAGGTCCTGGTGGGACCAAGAGGTTCTGGGAGGAGAAAGGTCTTGGTGGGATCAAGAGGTTGTGGTGGGACCAAGAGGTTCTGGGAGGAGAAAGGTCTTGGCGAGACCAAAAGGTTGTGGGGGGCCAAGAGGTTGTGGTGGGACCAAAAGGTTCTGGGAGGAGAAAGGTCTTGGTGGGACCAAGAGGTTGTGGTGGGACCAAGAGGTTGTGGTGGGACCAAAAGGTTCTGGGAGGAGAAAGGTCTTGGTGGGATCAAGAGGTTGTGGTGGGACCAAGAGGTTGTGGTGGGACCAAGAGGTTCTGGGAGGAGAAAGGTCTTGAGGGGACCAAGAGGTTGTGGTGGGACCAAGAGGTTGTGGTGGGACCAAAAGGTTCTGGGAGGAGAAAGGTCTTGGTGGGATCAAGAGGTTGTGGTGGGACCAAGAGGTTCTGGGAGGAGAAAGGTCTTGAGGGGACCAAGAGGTTGTGGTGGGACCAAGAGGTTCTAGGAGGAGAAAGGTCCTGGTGGGACCAAGAGGTTCTAGGAGGAGAAAGGTCTTGGTGAGACCAAAAGGTTGTGGGGGGCCAAGAGGTTGTGGTGGGACCAAAAGGTTCTGGGAGGAGAAAGGTCTTGGTGGGACCAAGAGGTTGTGGTGGGACCAAGAGGTTGTGGTGGGACCAAGAGGTTCTGGGAGGAGAAAGGTCTTGGTGGGATCAAGAGGTTGTGGTGGGACCAAGAGGTTCTAGGATGGTGGGACCAAGAGGTTCTGGGAGGAGAAAGGTCTTGGTGAGACCAAAAGGTTGTGGTGGTCCAAGAGGTTGTGGTGGGACCAAGAGGTTGTGGTGGGATCAAGAGGTTGTGGTGGGACCAAGAGGTTGTGGTGGGACCAAGAGGTTCTGGGAGGAGAAAGGTCTTGGTGGGATCAAGAGGTTGTGGTGGGACCAAGAGGTTCTGGGAGGAGAAAGGTCTTGGTGGGACCAAGAGGTTGTGGTGGGACCAAGAGGTTGTGGTGGGACCAAGAGGTTCTAGGAGGAGAAAGGTCCTGGTGGGACCAAGAGGTTGTGGTGGGACCAAGAGGTTGTGGTGGGACCAAGAGGTTCTGGGAGGAGAAAGGTCTTGGGGGACCAAGAGGTTGTGGTGGGACCAAGAGGTTGTGGTGGGACCAAGAGGTTCTGGGAGGAGAAAGGTCTTGGTGGGATCAAGAGGTTGTGGTGGGACCAAGAGGTTGTGGTGGGACCAAGAGGTTGTGGTGGGACCGAGAGGTTGTGGTGGGACCAAGAGGTTGTGGTGGGACCAAAAGGTTCTGGGTGGAGAAAGGTCCTGGTGGGACCAAGAGGTTGTGGTGGGACCAAGAGGTTCTGGAGGGAAAGGTCTGGGGACCAAGAGGTTGTGGTGGGACCAAGAGGTTCTGGAGGAGAAAGGTCTTGGTGGGACCAAGAGGTTGTGGTGGGACCAAGAGGTTGTGGTGGGACCAAAGGTTCTGGGAGGAAAGGTCTTGGGGGACCAAGAGGTTGTGGTGGGACCAAGAGGTTGTGGTGGGACCAAGAGGTTCTGGGGGAGAAAGGTCTTGGTGGGACCAAGAGGTTGTGGTGGGACCAAGAGGTTCTGGGGAAAGGTCTGGTGGGACCAAGAGGTTCTGGGGGAGAAAGGTCTTGGTGGGACCAAAGGTTGTGGTGGGCCAAGAGGTTGTGGTGGGACCAAGAGGTTCTGGGAGGAGAAAGGTCTTGGGGGACCAAGAGGTTGTGGTGGGACCAAGAGGTTGTGGTGGGACCAAGAGGTTCTGGGGGAAAGGTCTTGGTGGGACCAAGAGGTTGTGGTGGGACCAAGAGGTTGTGGTGGGACCAAGAGGTTCTGGTGGGACCAAGAGGTTGTGGTGGGACCAAGAGGTTGTGGTGGGACCAAGAGGTTGTGGTGGGACCAAGAGGTTCTGGTGGGACCAAGAGGTTGTGGTGGGACCAAGAGGTTGTGGTGGGACCAAGAGGTTGTGGTGGGACCAAGAGGTTGTGGTGGGACCAAGAGGTTGTGGTGGGACCAAGAGGTTGTGGTGGGACCAAGAGGTTGTGGTGGGACCAAGAGGTTGTGGTGGGACCAAGAGGTTGTGGTGGGACCAAGAGGTTGTGGTGGGACCAAGAGGTTCGTGGTGGGACCAAGAGGTTGTGGTGGGACCAAGAGGTTGTGGTGGGACCAAGAGGTTGTGGTGGGACTCAAGAGGTTGTGGTGGGACCAAGAGGTTGTGGTGGGATCAAGAGGTTGTGGTGGGACCAAGAGGTTGTGGTGGGACCAAGAGGTTGTGGTGGGACCAAGAGGTTGTGGTGGGACCAAGAGGTTGTGGTGGATCAAGAGGTTGTGGTGGGACCAAGAGGTTGTGGTGGGACCAAGAGGTTGTGGTGGGATCAAGAGGTTGTGGTGGGACCAAGAGGTTGTGGTGGGACCAAGAGGTTGTGGTGGGATCCAAGAGGTTGTGGTGGGACCAAGAGGTTGTGGTGGGATCAAGAGGTTGTGGTGGGACCAAGAGGTTGTGGTGGGATCAAGAGGTTGTGGTGGGACCAAGAGGTTGTGGTGGGACCAAGAGGTTGTGGTGGGATCAAGAGGTTGTGGTGGGACCCAAGAGGTTGTGGTGGGACCAAGAGGTTGTGGTGGGACCCAAGAGGTTGTGGTGGGACCAAGAGGTTGTGGTGGGACTCAAGAGGTTGTGGTGGGATCAAGAGGTTGTGGTGGGATCAAGAGGTTGTGGTGGGACCAAGAGGTTGTGGTGGGACCAAGAGGTTGTGGTGGGACCAAGAGGTTGTGGTGGGACCAAGAGGTTGTGGTGGGACCAAGAGGTTGTGGTGGGATCAAGAGGTTGTGGTGGGACCAAGAGGTTGTGGTGGGACCAAGAGGTTGTGGTGGGATCAAGAGGTTGTGGTGGGACCCAAGAGGTTGTGGTGGGATCAAGAGGTTGTGGTGGGACCAAGAGGTTGTGGTGGGACCCAAGAGGTTGTGGTAGGATCAAGAGGTTGTGGTGGGACCAAGAGGTTGTGGTGGGATCAAGAGGTTGTGGTGGGACCAAGAGGTTGTGGTGGGATCAAGAGGTTGTGGTGGGACCCAAGAGGTTGTGGTGGGATCAAGAGGTTGTGGTGGGACTCAAGAGGTTGTGGTGGGATCAAGAGGTTGTGGTGGGACCAAGAGGTTGTGGTGGGACCCAAGAGGTTGTGGTGGGACCCAGAGGTCCAGGTGGGACCCAAGAGGTTGTGGTGGGATCAAGAGGTTGTGGTGGGACTCAAGAGGTTGTGGTGGGATCAAGAGGTTGTGGTGGGACCAAGAGGCTGTGGTGGGACCCAAGAGGTTCTTGGTGGGACCCAAGAGGTTGTGGTGGGATCAAGAGGTTGTGGTGGGATCAAGAGGTTGTGGTGGGACCAAGAGGTTGTGGTGGGACTCAAGAGGTTGTGGTGGGATCAAGAGGTTGTGGTGGGACCAAGAGGTTGTGGTGGGACCCAGAGGTCCAGGTGGGACCCAAGAGGTTGTGGTGGGATCAAGAGGTTGTGGTGGGATCAAGAGGTTGTGGTGGGATCAAGAGGTTGTGGTGGGACCAAGAGGTTGTGGTGGGATCCAAGAGGTTGTGGTGGGACCCAAGAGGTTGTGGTGGGACCCAAGAGGTTGTGGTGGGACTCAAGAGGTTGTGGTGGGACCAAGAGGTTGTGGTGGGATCCAAGAGGTCCAGGTGGTCCTCAAGACCTTCTGGTGGTGGCCAAGAGGTTCAGGTAGGCCCCAAGACCTTGGTGGTGCCAAAGAGGTTGTGGTAGGACCAAGAGGTTGTGGTGGGATCCAAGAGGTTGTGGTGGGACTCAAGAGGTTGTGGTGGGATCCAAGAGGTTGTGGTGGGACCAAGAGGTTGTGGTGGGACCCAAGAGGTTGTGGTGGGACTCAAGAGGTTGTGGTGGGACTCAAGAGGTTGTGGTGGGATCCAAGAGGTTGTGGTGGGATCAAGAGGTTGTGGTGGGACCCAAGAGGTTGTGGTGGGACCCAAGAGGTTGTGGTGGGATCAAGAGGTTGTGGTGGGACTCAAGAGGTTGTGGTGGGACTCAAGAGGTTGTGGTGGGATCCAAGAGGTTGTGGTGGGATCAAGAGGTTGTGGTGGGACTCAAGAGGTTGTGGTGGGACCCAAGAGGTTGTGGTGGGACCAAGAGGTTGTGGTGGGATCCAAGAGGTTGTGGTGGGACTCAAGAGGTTGTGGTGGGATCAAGAGGTTGTGGTGGGACCCAAGAGGTTGTGGTGGGATCAAGAGGTTGTGGTGGGACCCAAGAGGTTGTGGTGGGATCAAGAGGTTGTGGTGGGATCAAGAGGTTGTGGTGGGACCAAGAGGTTGTGGTGGGACCCAAGAGGTTGTGGTGGGATCAAGAGGTTGTGGTGGGATCAAGAGGTTGTGGTGGGACCAAGAGGTTGTGGTGGGACCCAAGAGGTTGTGGTGGGACTCAAGAGGTTGTGGTGGGACCCAGAGGTCCAGGTGGGACCCAAGAGGTCCAGGTGGTCCTCCAGACCTCCTGGTGGTGGGCAGGAGGTGGCCTGGGCCCTACCTTCCAGGCACATGGTGGAGAAGAAGGCAATGTTGCGAGTCTCCAGGGGGGACTCATGGCTGCACTCCGGGGAGCGAGGCTGCGGCTCCGACTCCCCGGTCAGGGAGGAGTTGTCCACCTGCAGGGGCAGGGCAGGAGAAGGCCTCAGGACCATGGCAGCTCCAGGAGATCCAAGAACTTTCCATGGAAGCTCCAAGAAACCACCGTGGAAGGGCCAGGAGCTCCAGGAACTTTCCATGGAACCCCCAAGAAACCACCATGGAAGCTCCAAGACCTCCAAGAAGCCTCCAAGAACCTTCCATGGAAGCTCCAAGATCTCCAAGAACCTTCCATGGAAGTTCCAAGAAGCTCCCATGGAAGCTCCAAGACCTCCAAGCCCCCACCCAAGCTCCAAGACCTCCAAGAATCTTCCATGGGAGCTCCAAGACCTCCAAGAAGCCTTCAAGAACCTCCCATGGGAGCTCCAAGACCTCCAAGAGCCTTCCATGGAAGCTCCAAGACCTCCAAGAAGCCTTCAAGAACCTCCCATGGGAGCTCCAAGACCTCCAAGAAGCCTTCAAGAACCTCCCATGGGAGCTCCAAGACCTCCAAGAGCCTTCCATGGAAGCTCCAAGACCTCCAAGAAGCCTTCAAGAACCTCCCATGGGAGCTCCAAGACCTCCAAGAGCCTTCCATGGAAGCTCCAAGACCTCCAAGAAGCCTTCAAGAACCTCCCATGGGAGCTCCAAGACCTCCAAGAAGCCTTCAAGAACCTCCCATGGAAGCTCCAAGACCTCCAAGAGCCTTCCATGGAAGCTCCAAGACCTCCAAGAAGCCTTCAAGAACCTCCCATGGGAGCTCCAAGACCTCCAAGAGCCTTCCATGGAAGCTCCAAGACCTCCAAGAAGCCTTCAAGAACCTCCCATGGGAGCTCCAAGACCTCCAAGAAGCCTTCAAGAACCTCCCATGGAAGCTCCAAGACCTCCAGGCCCCCACCCAAGCTCCAAGACCTCCACCAAGCCCCCACCCAAGGTCCCCTGAGGACCTCCCTGGTCCCACCTTGCAGCCCTGGGAGGAGATGATTCTGATGTCTGCTGGGACTCTGTCTCCACCTTTGATCTCCACCAGGTCCCCAACCACCAACTCGCTGGCGTTGACCTGCAGCTTGGAGCCCTCTCGGATCACGGTGGCTTGCTGCAGGACATCCCAGGAGGTCACCACCAGGAGGACCTCCAGGGCCACCAGGAGGACCTCCAGGGCCATAATTAGGTTCTGGAGGTCCATAATTGAGTCCTGGAGGTCCATAATTGGGTCCTGGAAGTCCATAATGACCTCCTCCAGGTCCACCTGAAGACCTTGAGGTCCATCAGGAGGACCTCCAGGGCCATAATTAGGTCCTGGAAGTCCATAATTAGGTCCTGGAGGTCCATAATTGAGTCCTGGAGGTCCATAATGACCTCCTCCAGGTCCAACTGAAGACCTTGAGGTCCATCAGGAGGACCTCCAGGGCCATAATTAGGTCCTGGAAGTCCATAATTAGGTCCTGGAGGTCCATAATGACCTCCTTGGGATCCATCTGAGGACCTGGAGATCCATAATTGAGTCCTGGAGGTCCATAATTGAGTCCTGGAGGTCCGTAATGACCTCCTCCAGGTCCAACTGAAGACCTTGAGGTCCATCAGGAGGACCTCCAGGGCCATAATTAGGTCCTGGAGGTCCATAATTGGGTCCTGGAAGTCCATAATTAGGTCCTGGAGGTCCATAATTGAGTCCTGGAGGTCCATAATGACCTCCTCCAGGTCCAACTGAAGACCTTGAGGTCCACCAGGAGGACCTCCAGGGCCATAATTAGGTCCTGGAGGTCCATAATTGGGTCCTGGAGGTCCATAATGACCTCCTCCAGGTCCAACTGAAGACTTTGAGGTCCACCAGGAGGACCTCCAGGGCCATAATTAGGTCCTGGAGGTCCATAATTGGGTCCTGGAAGTCCATAATTAGGTCCTGGAGGTCCATAATTGGGTCCTGGAGGTCCATAATGACCTCCTCCAGGTCCAACTGAAGACCTTGAGGTCCATCAGGAGGACCTCCAGGGCCATAATTAGGTCCTGGAAGTCCATAATTAGGTCCTGGAGGTCCATAATGACCTCCTTGAGATCCATCTGAGGACCTGGAGATCCATAATTGAGTCCTGGAGGTCCGTAATGACCTCCTCCAGGTCCAACTGAAGACCTTGAGGTCCACCAGGAGGACCTCCAGGGCCATAATTAGGTTCTGGAGGTCCATAATTAGGTCCTGGAGGTCCATAATTGAGTCCTGGAGGCCCATAATGACCTCCTCCAGGTCCAACTGAAGACTTTGAGGTCCACCAGGAGGACCTCCAGGGCCATAATTAGGTCCTGGAGGTCCATAATGACCTCCTCCAGGTCCAACTGAAGACCTTGAGGGCCACCAGGAGGACCTCCAGGGCCATAATTAGGTCCTGGAGGTCCATAATTGAGTCCTGGAAGTCCATAATTAGGTCCTGGAGGTCCATCTGAGGACCTTGAGGTCCCTAATTAGGTCCTGGAGGTCCATAATGACCTCCTCGAGGTCCAGCTGAGGACCTTGAGGTCCATAATCAGGTCCTCAAGGTCCATCATGAAGGACTTGAGCTCCATAACTACCTCCAGGAGCTCCACAACAACCTCCTGGAGGTCCACCTGAGGGCTTAGGTGACCATGATGAAGACCTTGAGGTCCACCATGAGGTTCTCAAGGTCCACCTGAAGCCTTTAACCTCCATAATCAGGTCCTGGAGCTCCATAACTACCTCCAGAAGCTTCATAACTACCTCCAGGAGGCCCACCTGAGGACCTAGATGACCATGATGAAGACCTTGAGGTCCACCATGAGGTTCTCGAGGTCCACCATGAGGTTCTCAAGGTCCACCTGAAGCCTTTAACCTCCATAATCAGGTCCTGGAGCTCCATAACTACCTCCAGGAGCTCCACAACGACCTCCAGAAGCTCCATAACTACCTCCAGGAGGTCCACCATGAGGTTCTCAAGGTCCACCTGAAGCCTTTAACTTCCATAATCAGGTCCTGGAGCTCCATAACTACCTCCAGGAGCTTCATAACTACCTCCAGGAGGCCCACCTGAGGGCCTAGGTGACCATGACGAAGACCTTGAGGTCCACCATGAGGTTCTCAAGGTCCACCTGAAGCCCTTAACCTCCATAATCAGGTCCTGGAGCTCCATAACTACCTCCAGCAGCTCCACAACGACCTCCTGGAGGTCCACAACAACCTCCTGGAGGTCCACCTGAGGACCTAGGTGACCATGATGAAGACCTTGAGGTCCACCATGAGGTTCTCAAGGTCCACCTGAAGCCCTTAACCTCCATAATCAGGTCCTGGAGCTCCATAACTACCTCCAGCAGCTCCATAACTACCTCCAGCAGCTCCACAACGACCTCCTGGAGGTCCACCTGAGGGCCTGGCCATGGGGAGGTCCTCACCTGAGGGACCAGGTTCTTGAAGCTGGCGATGATGTTGGTGCTCTTGAACTCCTGGTAGTAGCCAAAGCATCCTGTGACCACCACCACGGCCATCAGGGCCACTGCCAAGTAGAGCTGGGGAGAGGACACCCAAGGGTCAGAAGAGGGCCAGGAGAGGACCAGGAGAGGTCCAGGAGAGGTCCAGGACAACACCAGCCCCACCCCCCCCTCCCAGAAGGGACCTTCCAGAAGCTCCTGAGGAGCATTGAGGTTCTGCAACCTCAAAGCTCAACCCCCAGCAGCACCACTTGGAAGGGGCTGGGCCTCAAGGTGGACCCAGAGGGTCCTCCTAGATGGTTCTAGGTGCCCCCAGGTGTCCTCCTAGATGGTTCTAGATGGTTCTAGGTACTCCTGGGTGTCCTTCTAGATGGTTCTATATAGTTCTAGATGGTTCCAGGTGCTCCTAGATGTCCTCCTAGATGGTTCTAGGTGCCCCTAGATGGTTCTAGGTGCCCCTAGATGTCCTCCTAGATGGTTCTAGGTGCCCCTAGATGGTTCTAGGTGATCCTAAGTGTCCTCCTAGATAATCCTAGATGGTTCTAGGTGCCCCTAGATGGTTCTAGGTGCCCCTAGATGTCCTCTTTGATGGTTCCAGGTGCCCCTAGATGTTCCTAGATGTCCTCCTTGCGGGTTCTAGATGCTCCTAGATGATTCTAGATGCTCCTAGATGGTTCTAGATGCTCCTAGATGGTTCTAGGTGCTCCTAGGTGTCCTCCTAGATACTTCTAGATGGTTCAATGTGCTCCTAGGTGCCCTTCTAGATGGTCCTAGATGGTTCTAGATGCTCCTAGATGTCCATCTAGATCATCCTAGATGGTTCTAGATGCTGCTAGATGTCCATGTAGATGGTTCCAGATGGTTCTAGATGCTCCTCAAGCTCAACCCAGATGCTCTTAGATGTCCTCCTAGATGGTTCTAGATGCTCCCAGAGGGTTCTAGGTGCTCCTAGGTGGTTCTAGATGCTCCCAAGTGTCCTTCTGGATGGTTCTAGAGGTGCCCAAAGGCCCCCAGGAGGTCCCCAAAGGTCCCCAGGAAGTGCCCAAAGATCCCCAAGGGTCCCCAGGAGGTGCCCAGGAGCTGCCCAGAGGTCCCCAAAGGTCCCCAGGAGGTCCCCAGAGGTACCCAAAGGTCCTCAGAAGGTCCCCAGGCAGTGCCCAGGTGGTGCCCAGGAGGTGCCCAAAGGTCCCCAAGGGTCCCCAGGTGGTGCCCAAAGGTGCCCAGGAGGTGCCCAAAGGTCCCCAAGGGTCCCCAGGTGGTGCCCAAAGGTGCCCAGGAGCTGCCCAAAGGTGTCCAGGAGGTGCCCAAAGGTTGTCAAAGGTCCCCAAAAGTCCCCAGGAGGTGCCCAGGAGATGCCCAAAGTCCCCAAAAGTCCCCAGCCGGTGCCCAAAGGTCCCCAGGAGGTGCCCAAAGGTCTCCAGGAGGTGCCCAAAGGTGCCCAGGAGGTGCCCAAAGGTGTCCAGGAGATGTCCAAAGGTCCCCAAAAGTCCCCAGGAGGTGCCCAGGAGCTGCCCAAAGTCCCCAAAAGTCCCCAGCCGGTGCCCAAGGGTCCCCAGGAGGTGCCCAAAGGTGCCCAGGAGGTGCCCAAGGGTGCCCAGGAGGTGCCCAAAGGTCCCCAGGAGGTGCCCAAAGGTGCCCAGGAGGTGTCCAAAGGTCCCCAAAAGTCCCCAGGAGGTGCCCAAGGGTCCCCAGGAGCTGCCCAGGAGGTGCCCAAGGGTCCCCAGGAGGTGCCCAAAGGTGCCCAGGAGGTGCCCAGGAGGTGCCCAGGAGCTGCCCAGGAGGTGCCCAAAGGTGCCCAGGAGGTGCCCAAGGGTCCCCAGGAGGTGCCCAAAGGTGCCCAGGAGGTGCCCAAAGGTGCCCAAAAGTCCCCAGCCGGTGCCCAAGGGTCCCCAGGAGGTGCCCAGGAGCTGCCCAAAGGTGCCCAGGAGGTGCCCAAGGGTCCCCAGGAGGTGCCCTGGAGCTGCCCAAAGGTGCCCAGGAGGTGCCCAAGGGTCCCCAGGGGTGCCCAGGAGCTGCCCAAAGGTGCCCAGGAGGTGCCCAAGGGTCCCCAGGAGGTGCCCAGGAGCTGCCCAAAGGTGCCCAGGAGGTGCCCAAGGGTCCCCAGGGGTGCCCAGGAGGTGCCCAAGGGTGCCCAGGAGGTGCCCAAAGGTGCCCAGGAGGTGCCCAAAGGTCCCCAGGAGCTGCCCAAAGGTGCCCAGGAGGTGCCCAAAGGTCTCCAGGACGTGCCCAAAGGTGCCCAGGAGGTGCCCAAAGTCCCCAAAAGTCCCCAGGAGGTGCCCAAGGGTCCCCAGGAGGTGCCCAGGAGGTGCCCAAGGGTGCCCAGGAGGTGCCCAGGAGGTGCCCAAAGGTGCCCAGGAGGTGCCCAGGAGGTGCCCAGGAGGTGCCCAAAGGTGCCCAGGAGGTGCCCAAAGGTGCCCAGGAGGTGCCCAGGAGGTGCCCAAAGGTCCCCAGGAGGTGCCCAGGAGGTGCCCAAAGGTCCCCAGGAGGTGCCCAGGAGGTGCCCAAGGGTGCCCAGGAGGTGCCCAGGAGGTGCCCAAAGGTCCCCAGGAGGTGCCCAGGAGGTGCCCCCGGGTCCCCAGGCGGTGCCAGGCCTACGTTGTCAGAGCTGCCTCGGTCTCCCTCGCCCTGCTGCACGCCGTAGGCGATGAGGCAGATGGCAGCTGCCACCCACATGAGGCACTGCAGGCCTCCTGCCAGCTGCCTGCCAAACTTCTGCCACTCCGGAGTGCCCCGCGGGGGCCGCAGCTCGTTGGCACCGTCCCGCAGCAGCCGCTCCGCTGCCACCCCCCAGCACAGGCCCTGGCACGGGGAGCAGCCAGAGGAGGTCGGGGGGAGGGCAGCAGGAGGGGTGGGGGAGGGCGAGGAGGGCATCCAAAAGGGCAAGGAGGGCATCAAGAGAGGTGGAGGAGGGCAAGGAGGGCATCAAGAGAGGAGGAGGGCAAGGAGGGCATCAAGAGAGGTGGAGGAGGGCAAGGAGGGCATCAAAAAGGGCAAGGAGGGCATCAAGAGAGGTGGAGGAGGGCAAGGAGGGCATCAAAAAGGGCAAGGAGGGCATCAAGAGAGGTGGAGGAGGGCAAGCAGGGCATCAAAAAGGGCAAGGAGGGCATCAAGAAGGTCAAGGAGGGCATCAGAAGAGGTGGAGGAGGGCAAGGAGGGCTTCAAGAGAGGTGGAGGAGGGCAAGCAGGGCATCAAAAAGGGCAAGGAGGGCATCAAGAGAGGTGGAGGAGGGCAAGGAGGGCATCAAAAAGGGCAAGGAGGACATCAAGACAGGTTGAGGAGGGCAAGGAGGGCATCAAGAGAGGAGGAGGAGGGCAAGGAGGGCATCAAAAAGGGCAAGGAGGGCATCAAGAGAGGTGGAGGAGGGCAAGGAGGGCATCAAAAAGGGCAAGGAGGGCATCAAAAAGGTGAAGGAGGGCATCAAGAGAGGTGGAGGAGGGCAAGGAGGGCATCAAAAAGGGCAAGGAGGGCATCAAGAAGGTCAAGGAGGACATCAAGAAGGTCAAGGAGGGCATCAAGAGAGGTGGAGGAGGGCAAGGAGGGCATCAAAAAGGGCAAGGAGGGCATCAAGAGAGGTGGAGGAGGGCAAGGAGGGCATCAAGAAGGTCAAGGAGGGCATCAAGAGAGGTGGAGGAGGGCAAGGAGGGCATCAAAAAGGGCAAGGAGGGCATCAAGAGAGGTGGAGGAGGGCAAGGAGGGCATCAAGAAGGTCAAGGAGGGCATCAAGAGAGGTGGAGGAGGGCAAGGAGGGCATCAAAAAGGGCAAGGAGGACATCAAGAGAGGTGGAGGAGGGCAAGGAGGGCATCAAGAAGGCAAGGAGGACATCAAGAAGGTCAAGGAGGGCATCAGAAGAGGTGGAGGAGGGCAAGGAGGGCATCAAGAAGGTCAAGGAGGGCATCAGAAGAGGTGGAGGAGGGCAAGGAGGGCATCAAAAAGGGCAAGGAGGACATCAAGAGAGGTGGAGGAGGGCAAGGAGGGCATCAAAAAGGGCAAGGAGGGCATCAAGAGAGGTGGAGGAGGGCAAGGAGGGCATCAAGAGAGGTGGAGGAGGGCAAGGAGGGCATCAAAAAGGGCAAGGAGGACATCAAGACAGGTTGAGGAGGGCAAGGAGGGCATCAAGAGAGGAGGAGGAGGGCAAGGAGGGCATCAAAAAGGGCAAGGAGGGCATCAAGAGAGGTGGAGGAGGGCAAGGAGGGCATCAAAAAGGGCAAGGAGGGCATCAAAAAGGTGAAGGAGGCATCAAGAGAGGTGGAGGAGGGCAAGGAGGGCATCAAAAAGGGCAAGGAGGGCATCAAGAAGGTCAAGGAGGACATCAAGAAGGTCAAGGAGGGCATCAAGAGAGGTGGAGGAGGGCAAGGAGGGCATCAAAAAGGGCAAGGAGGGCATCAAGAGAGGTGGAGGAGGGCAAGGAGGGCATCAAGAAGGTCAAGGAGGGCATCAAGAGAGGTGGAGGAGGGCAAGGAGGGCATCAAAAAGGGCAAGGAGGGCATCAAGAGAGGTGGAGGAGGGCAAGGAGGGCATCAAGAAGGTCAAGGAGGGCATCAAGAGAGGTGGAGGAGGGCAAGGAGGGCATCAAAAAGGGCAAGGAGGGCATCAAGAGAGGTGGAGGAGGGCAAGGAGGGCATCAAGAAGGTCAAGGAGGGCATCAAGAGAGGTGGAGGGCAAGGAGGGCATCAAAAGGCAAGGAGGCATCAAGAGAGGAGGGCAAGGAGGGCATCAAGAAGGTCAAGGAGGGCATCAAGAGGTAGGAGGGCAAGGAGGGCATCAAGGTCAAGGAGGTCAAGAGGTGGAGGAGGGCAAGGAGGGCATCAAAAAGGGCAAGGAGGGCATCAAGAGAGGTGGAGGAGGGCAAGGAGGGCATCAAAAAGGGCAAGGAGGGCATCAAGAGAGGTGGAGGAGGGCAAGGAGGGCATCAAAAGGGCAAGGAGGCATCAAGAGAGGTGGAGGAGGGCAAGGAGGGCATCAAAAAGGGCAAGGAGGACATCAAGAAGGTCAAGGAGGGCATCAGAAGAGGTGGAGGAGGGCAAGGAGGGCATCAAGAAGGTCAAGGAGGGCATCAGAAGAGGTGGAGGAGGGCAAGGAGGGCATCAAAAAGGGCAAGGAGGCATCAAGAGAGGTGGAGGAGGGCAAGGAGGGCATCAAAAAGGGCAAGGAGGGCATCAAGAGAGGTGGAGGAGGGCAAGGAGGGCATCAAGAGAGGTGGAGGAGGGCAAGGAGGGCATCAAAAAGGGCAAGGAGGACATCAAGACAGGTTGAGGAGGGCAAGGAGGGCATCAAGAGAGGAGGAGGAGGGCAAGGAGGGCATCAAAAAGGGCAAGGAGGGCATCAAGAGAGGTGGAGGAGGGCAAGGAGGGCATCAAAAAGGGCAAGGAGGGCATCAAAAAGGTGAAGGAGGGCATCAAGAGAGGTGGAGGAGGGCAAGGAGGGCATCAAAAAGGGCAAGGAGGGCATCAAGAAGGTCAAGGAGGCATCAAGAAGGTCAAGGAGGGCATCAAGAGAGGTGGAGGAGGGCAAGGAGGGCATCAAAAAGGGCAAGGAGGGCATCAAGAGAGGTGGAGGAGGGCAAGGAGGGCATCAAGAAGGTCAAGGAGGGCATCAAGAGAGGTGGAGGAGGGCAAGGAGGGCATCAAAAAGGGCAAGGAGGGCATCAAGAGAGGTGGAGGAGGGCAAGGAGGGCATCAAGAAGGTCAAGGAGGGCATCAAGAGAGGTGGAGGAGGGCAAGGAGGGCATCAAAAAGGGCAAGGAGGACATCAAGAGAGGTGGAGGAGGGCAAGGAGGGCATCAAGAAGGGCAAGGAGGACATCAAGAAGGTCAAGGAGGGCATCAGAAGAGGTGGAGGAGGGCAAGGAGGGCATCAAGAAGGTCAAGGAGGGCATCAGAAGAGGTGGAGGAGGGCAAGGAGGGCATCAAAAAGGGCAAGGAGGACATCAAGAGAGGTGGAGGAGGGCAAGGAGGGCATCAAAAAGGGCAAGGAGGGCATCAAGAGAGGTGGAGGAGGGCAAGGAGGGCATCAAGAGAGGTGGAGGAGGGCAAGGAGGGCATCAAAAAGGGCAAGGAGGACATCAAGAGAGGTTGAGGAGGGCAAGGAGGACATCAAGAAGATCAAGGAGGGCATCAAGAGAGGTTGAGGAGGGCAAGGAGGACATCAAGAAGGTCAAGGAGGGCATCAAGAGAGGTGGAGGAGGGCAAGGAGGGCATCAAAAAGGGCAAGGAGGGCATCAAGAAGGTCAAGGAGGGCATCAGAAGAGGTGGAGGAGGGCAAGGAGGGCATCAAGAGAGGTGGAGGAGGGCAAGGAGGGCATCAAAAAGGTCAAGGAGGGCATCAAGAAGGTCAAGGAGGACATCAAGAAGGTCAAGGAGGGCATCAAAAAGGTCAAGGAGGGCATCAAGAGAGGTGGAGGAGGGCAAGGAGGGCATCAAAAAGGGCAAGGAGGGCATCAAGAGAGGTGGAGGAGGGCAAGGAGGGCATCAAAAAGGGCAAGGAGGGCATCAAGAAGGTCAAGGAGGGCATCAGAAGAGGTGGAGGAGGTCAAGGAGGGCATCAAGAGAGGTGGAGGAGGGCAAGGAGGGCATCAAGAAGGTCAAGGAGGGCATCAAGAGAGGTGGAGGAGGGCAAGGAGGGCATCAAAAAGGGCAAGGAGGACATCAAGAGAGGTGGAGGAGGGCAAGGAGGGCATCAAGAAGGGCAAGGAGGACATCAAGAAGGTCAAGGAGGGCATCAGAAGAGGTGGAGGAGGGCAAGGAGGGCATCAAAAAGGGCAAGGAGGGCATCAGAAGAGGTGGAGGAGGGCAAGGAGGGCATCAAAAAGGGCAAGGAGGGCATCAGAAGAGGTGGAGGAGGGCAAGGAGGGCATCAAAAAGGGCAAGGAGGACATCAAGAGAGGTGGAGGAGGGCAAGGAGGGCATCAAAAAGGGCAAGGAGGACATCAAGAGAGGTGGAGGAGGGCAAGGAGGGCATCAAAAAGGGCAAGGAGGGCATCAAGAGAGGTGGAGGAGGGCAAGGAGGGCATCAAGAGAGGTGGAGGAGGGCAAGGAGGGCATCAAAAAGGGCAAGGAGGGCATCAAGAGAGGTGGAGGAGGGCAAGGAGGGCATCAAGAGAGGTGGAGGAGGGCAAGGAGGGCATCAAAAAGGGCAAGGAGGGCATCAAGAAGGTCAAGGAGGGCATCAAGAGAGGTGGAGGAGGGCAAGGAGGGCATCAAAAAGGGCAAGGAGGGCATCAAGAAGGTCAAGGAGGGCATCAGAGAGGTGGAGGAGGGCAAGGAGGGCATCAAGAGAGGTGGAGGAGGGCAAGGAGGGCATCAAAAAGGTCAAGGAGGGCATCAAGAAGGTCAAGGAGGACATCAGAAGGCAAGGAGGGCATCAAAAGGTCAAGGAGGGCATCAAGAGAGGTGGAGGAGGGCAAGGAGGGCATCAAAAAGGGCAAGGAGGGCATCAAGAGAGGTGGAGGAGGGCAAGGAGGGCATCAAAAAGGGCAAGGAGGGCATCAAGAAGGTCAAGGAGGGCATCAGAAGAGGTGGAGGAGGTCAAGGAGGGCATCAAGAGAGGTGGAGGAGGGCAAGGAGGGCATCAAGAAGGTCAAGGAGGGCATCAAGAGAGGTGGAGGAGGGCAAGGAGGGCATCAAAAAGGGCAAGGAGGGCATCAAGAGAGGTGGAGGAGGGCAAGGAGGGCATCAAGAAGGGCAAGGAGGACATCAAGAAGGTCAAGGAGGGCATCAAAGAGGTGGAGGAGGGCAAGGAGGGCATCAAAAAGGGCAAGGAGGGCATCAGAAGAGGTGGAGGAGGGCAAGGAGGGCATCAAAAAGGGCAAGGAGGGCATCAGAAGAGGTGGAGGAGGGCAAGGAGGGCATCAAAAAGGGCAAGGAGGGCATCAAGAGAGGTGGAGGAGGGCGAGGAGGGCATCCAAAAGGGCAAGGAGGGCATCAAGAGAGGTGGAGGAGGGCAAGGAGGGCATCAAAAAGGGCAAGGAGGGCATCAGAAGAGGTGGAGGAGGGCAAGGAGGGCATCAAGAGAGGTGGAGGAGGGCAAGGAGGGCATCAAAAAGGGCAAGGAGGGCATCAAGAGAGGTGGAGGAGGGCAAGGAGGGCATCAAGAGAGGTGGAGGAGGGCAAGGAGGGCATCAAAAAGGGCAAGGAGGGCATCAAGAAGGTCAAGGAGGGCATCAAGAGAGGTGGAGGAGGGCAAGGAGGGCATCAAAAAGGGCAAGGAGGGCATCAAGAAGGTCAAGGAGGACATCACGAAGGTCAAGGAGGGCATCAGGGGCTGGAGGGGGTGAAGGAGCTGCAGGAGGTCCTCACCTTGGTGCTGCTGGTGCTGAACTTGGCCTCCAGCTCCTCCACATCCAACTTGTGGTCGTCCTGGGGACAGCTCCCTCAGTGCCTCCCAGTACAGACCAGTAGGGACCAGTCCCGACCAGTGCCCTCCCAGTCCCCTCCCAGTCCCTCCCAGTCCCTCCCAGTCCCTCCCAGTCCCCTCCCAGTCCCTCCCAGTCCCTCCCAATCCCCTCCCAGTCCCCTCCCAGTCCCTCCCAGTCCCTCCCAATCCCTCCCAGTCCCCTCCCAGTCCCTCCCAGTCCCTCCCAGTCCCTCCCAATCCCTCCCAGTCCCTCCCAGTCCCCTCCCAATCCCTCCCAGTCCCTCCCAGTCCCTCCCAATCCCCTCCCAGTCCCTCCCAGTCCCTCCCAGTCCCCTCCCAGTCCCTCCCAGTCCCTCCCAGTCCCTCCCAGTCCCTCCCAATCCCCTCCCAGTCCCTCCCTACCATCTCCATCTCCTTCTTCATGTCCTGCAGCCTCTGCTCCTTGCGCTGCCCTCGGCCCTTGGGAGGCTTTGGCCTGGCCTGGCCCTGGGGCCCCAGCTCGAAGCTCTGCTGGGGGGGACAGGAGGAGCTCCAGGAGGACCTCAAGGAGGACCTCAAGGAGGAGCTCCAGGATGAGCTCAAGGAGGACCTCAAGGAGGAGCTCCAGGAGGAGCTCAAGGAGGAGCCTCAAGGAGGAGCTCAAGGAGGAGCCTCAGGAGGAGCCTCAAGGAGGAGCCTCAGGAGGAGCCTCAAGGAGGACCTCAAGAGGAGCCTCAGGAGGACCTCAAGGAGGAGCCTCAAGAGGAGCCTCAAGGAGGAGCTCAAGGAGGAGCCTCAGGAGGAGCCTCAAGGAGGAGCCTCAAGGAGGAGCTCAAGGAGGAGCCTCAAGGAGGAGCCTCAAGGAGGAGCCTCAGGAGGAGCCTCAAGAGGAGCTCAGAGGACCTCAAGGAGGAGAGCTTCAAGGAGGAAGCCTCAAGGAGGACCTCAAGGAGGAGCCTCAAGAGGAGCCTCAAGGAGGACCTCAAGGAGGAGCCTCAGGAGGAGCTCAAGGAGGAGCTCAAGGAGGAGCCTCAAGAGGAGCTCTCAGGAGGACCTCAAGGAGGAGCCTCAAGAGGAGCCTCAAGAGGACCTCAAGAGGAGCTCAAGGAGGAGCCTCAAGGAGGAAGCCTCAAGGAGGAGCCTCAGGAGGACCTCAGAGGAGCTCAAGAGGAGCCTCAAGAGGAGCCTCAAGGAGGAGCTCAAGGAGGAAGCCTCAAGAGGAGCCTCAAGGAGGAGCCTCAAGGAGGAGCCTCAAGGAGGAGCCTCAAGGAGGAGCCTCAAGAGGACCTCAAGGAGGAGCTCAAGAGGAGCTTCAGGAGGAGCCTCAAGGAGGACCTCAAGGAGGAGCTCAAGAGGAGCCTCAAGGAGGAGCCTTCAAGGAGGAGCTCAAGGAGGAGCTCAAGGAGGAGCTTCAAGAGGAGCTCAAGGAGGAGCCTCAAGGAGGAGCTCAAGGAGGAGCTCAAGGAGGAGCTTCAAGGAGGAGCCTCAAGGAGGAGCTTCAAGGAGGAGCCTCAAGGAGGAGCTCAAGGAGGAAGCCTCAAGGAGGAGCCTCAAGGAGGAGCTCAAGGAGGAGCTCCAGGAGGAGCTTCAAGGAGGAGCTCAAGGAGGAGCTCAAGGAGGAGCTTCAGGAGGAGCTCAAGGAGGAGCTCAAGGAGGAGCTTCAGGAGGAGCTCAAGGAGGAGCTCAAGGAGGAGATCAAGGAGGAGCTCAAGGAGGAGCTCAAGGAGGAGCTCAAGGAGGAGCTCAAGGAGGAGCTCAAGGAGGAGCTCAAGGAGGAGCTTCAGGAGGAGCTCAAGGAGGAGCTTCAGGAGGAGCTCAAGAAGGAGCCTCAAGGAGGAGCTCAAGGAGGAGCTCAAGGAGGAGCTTCAAGGAGGAGCTCAAGAGGAGCTCAAGGAGGAGCTCAAGGAGGAGCTCAAGGAGGAGCTCAAGGAGGAGCTCAAGGAGGAGCTCAAGGAGGAGCTCAAGGAGGAGCTTCAGGAGGAGCTCAAGGAGGAGCTCAAGGAGGAGCTCAAGGAGGACCTAAGGAGGAGCTCAAGGAGGAGCTCAAGGAGGAGCTCAAGGAGGAGCTCAGTTTGGAGCCTCGAGGAGGACCGGCTGCCTGAAGACTAGAAGACGAAGCAAGGGAGACTAAGAGGGGAAAACCAATGCGACGAAGAAGAAGAAGGGGGAGGACATGACGGAACTAAGGACGAATGAACTAAAAGGGAGAAGGAAAGGAGAATAGAAGAATAAGAATACGAACGCCAGTCGAGAAGACGACGAATAAGAATGCGAAGAAGAATGCAATCACGGAGAATGAGACTGAGCAGAATCGCCTACGAGAGAGAAGGAGAATACGGCGAATTGAGAAGGGGAATATGGCATGAGAAATGAGAAGAAGGGAGAATAAGAATAGTGGAGCAATCAGAACGAATGAAGAAGCCAATAATCAAGAATACGAATAGGCTAAGGAGCATGAGAAGGGAGGAAAGAAGACGAAGCTAGGCGAGTCACGCGACTGAGAGGAACAGAGAATGAGAAGCATGAGAATAATAAGACAAGAAGCACTGAGAAAGGAAGGAGACCAGAGGCCGCAGAAGAAGCTGAGGACGCATCACGGATAGAAAGAGAAGATAGAAGAATAGGACGGCAGGAGTGTAGTAAGGAGAATGAGCATTGAGGGAAGAGAATGTGAGAAGAAGAAGAAATGAGAAGACGCAAAGAATTGAAGAAGGAATAGGATACGCATGCGACGGGAGGAGACCAGAAAGAAGACTGCGACAAGCTAGACTAGAATGGTGGAACAGAAGAAATAAGGATCAAGAAGAATAAGAATGAGAAGACTTAACAGAATCAACAGACACGAACATAAGCATCTCAACCCAACTCCACCAGAAGAAAAAAACCAGTAAAGTGAACCCACCCCCACAAGCCCAGAACCTGAAGTCCCAAGGACATACAGATAAAGAAGAAGAATTGAGCAGGAGGTAAGAAGAATCGAAGAATGAGGAGAATAGAATGAGCTAGAAGCAAGAACTAGCGCCGACATCAAGCATGAGCGGAAACGACACCTCAAAAGAAGTGACGAAGAAGAGACGAATTCAAAGACCCAAGTAAGAAACACATGATAGGAGCCATCAGACTGGCGAAGGCATAAGAAGTGAGGAGAATACGAATGGCAATGAAAAGGAAGAATTGCGAGCCGCAGAAGAATCGTCGACGGAGAAGCATGTTGTTGGAGCACGACAGTAAGGAATGAGAAGAAGAAGGAATGAGAAGGAATAGCAGATATACGTAAGAATAAGAATGAGAAGACTAAGACTCAATACGAATGAGCAAAGGACCCGGAGAAGAATCATAGAATGGTAGACAGAAGAGAATGAGCAGAATATAAGAACATCGAGGAACGAATAAGAATCGTGAGAAGCAAGAAAGGAAATGAGCAGAAGACAGATGAGAAGCACGCGAAGAATGAGAAGAAAAAGACCTGGAAGAATCAGAATAGACAGACAAAACCATGGGAGAAGAATAAGAAGATGAAGCAGCATAAGAATCAGATAGCATGTAACGAATGAGAAAGAATAAGAATAAGAATGAGCACGGAGGAGAAGCACAATACACAGAATGCGAAGCAGAAAAAAACCAAAGCAAACGCATAATAGAGAAGGGAAATATAGAATGAGGAGAATAAGAATGAGACGAATAACGAATCGCGAAAGATAATAGAATAAAGAAGAAGAAGCATAGAAGAATACGACATGAGAGAAGAAGACAATGGAGAAGACTACAGAATGAGAAGAATAAGAATAAGAAGAATAAGACTACGAAGAAGGCAGGCCCATCCACGAGCATACAAGAATGATAGCCCAAGATAGAAGAATGCGAAGAAGAAGACTGAGAAGAATAAAGCCGATCCAGAAGAATACACAGAATGATAGAAGAAGTGGAAAGCAAAATGGGGACGCAAAGAAGAGAACTGTGAGAAGAGGAATATACTGATACGAGAAGAAGCAAGTATAAGAAGAGAAAAGAATGCGAGAAGAATAAGAATGGCGAAGAATAAGGTACGACAGAATAAGGAAATAAAGTGATAAGCAGAAGAATGCGAAGAAGACGAATCAGCAAGCAGAAGAATAAAGCAGCCACCGACGAATTGCGAAGACTACAAGACATGAAGACGACCAAAGGATAAGAAGAATAAGATGTGAGAAGAAGAAAGAATGATAAAGTGAGAAGAAGACGACTGAAGAAGAAGTAAGACTGCGAAGCAAGAAGATGGGAGGGAGAAGCTTACGGATACGAATGAATACGAATCCAGAAGCAGAAGAAATGAGATAGCCATAAGAATGAGAATAATGACGAAATGAGAAGAGCAATAAGGATATCCGAAGAGACTAAGATATGAGAGAGGAAGAAGAATGCGAGCAGAAGTATAGCAATGAGGAAACGACAATACGGATAAGACGAGAAGAGTAAGCATTGAGAAGCATAAGAATTGCGAGAGAAGCAAAGCATTGAGGAAGAACTAGCAGGCTGAGGGACAGAATAAGCCTGAGAAGCATAGACGGATAGAGGAGCAGATAAAGAACAAGGATGAGAGATAAGATATTGCACGGAGACGAATGAAGAAATGAGCCGATGAACATAAAGCACTGAGAAGAATAAGAAGTTTGTGGAGAGAGAAATAAACCGGATAATGAAGAAGCAAGAAGAATGAGAGAGAATAAGAATGAGAAGAAGAAAGATGAGGAGAAGGAACACAGGACATACAGAAGGAATAAGGATGTCACAGACAGAAAGCAGAAGAAATGAGAAGGAAAGAAGAATGCAGAAGAAGATAGAAAGGATAAGAAGCAATAAGATTGCGACAACGAAGATCGACATGAGGAGAATGAAGCATGGCGGACGAATAAGGATACAGAAGAAGCAAGGAATAAGAGGACATAACAGAGACTGAAGAAGAATATAGAACTGCAGACGCAAAGCACGAATGAGGAGATAGGAGGGGGCTCACAATGCATGAAGGATAGGAATACACGCAAGAATCAAGAATGAGAAGAGAGATGGATAAGCCCAAGGAGAAGAATAAGAAGGATGAAGAATGAGACAGACTAGCAAGGACACTGAGCAGACATAAGGATAAGACAGCAATAAGGATAAGAAGAATACGAATTGAGAAGAATAAGATGCGGAGAATAAGAGCATGGCCGCCTAAGAATGCGCAGACTAAGGATAACGAAAGTCATAGCGAATGAGCCAGAATAAGAATGCGACGCAATAACGCCCAACCCCGCACACCGCAGCACAATCAAGTCTCACGAATCCTCCGACTGCGCAGCCGCCGCACTGCGGCAGCCTACGCCGACGCTCTCTCATTCTCCACCTCCTGCCATCCTGCACCTCCTCACCTCCATCTCCTCCACCTCCTAGCCTCTTCCCACTACCCCTCCATCTGTGCCTCCTCACTCCATCTCTGGCCTCACGGCATCCCCTTTCTCCACCCTCCACCCTCCCTCCACTTCCATCTCCCTCTCCTCCTCCTCCTCCTCCTCCTCCTCCACCTCCTCCTCACCTCCTTCCCCATGGTGGCTCCCAGCAGCTCCCAGTTCCTCCCAATGCCTCCCAGTTGCCTCCCCTCTTATAGCCCTCCGGAGGGCACCGCCCCAAGGTGACCTCCCTGGGGACACCTTGAAGGAGGGGAGGGACTGGGAGGGACTGGGAGGGACTGGGAGGGCGTTTGGAGGGGACTGGGAGGGGGGCTGGGAGATACTGGGGGGGACTGGGAGGGGATTTGGGGGGACTGGGATGGACTGGGAAGGGACTTGGGGTATACTGGTGGGGACTGGGAGGGGGTGTGGGGGGCACTGACCCATACTGGGTGGCACTGGGCCATACTGGGAGGCACTGGGAGGGGGTCTGGGGGGCACTGAGCCATACTGGGATGCACTGGGAAGAGGTCTGGGGGGCACTGGGCCATACTGGGTGGCACTGGGATGAACTGGGAGGCACTGTGAGGAGTTCTGGGGGGCACTGGGTGGGACTGGGAGGCACTGGGAGGATGTCTGGGGGGCACTAGGCTGTACTGGGTGGCACTGGGATGAACTGGGAGGCACTGGGAGGGGGTTTGGGGGGTACTGGGACATACTGGGATGAACTGGGAGGGGGTTTGGGAGTCACTGGGACATACTGGGATGAACTGGGAGGGGGTATGGGGGGGACTGGGTCATACTGGGATGAACTGGGAGGGGGTTTGGGAGTCACTGGGTCATACTGGGATGAACTGGGAGGGGGTTTGGTGGGGACTGGGTCATAAAGGGAGGCACTGGGAGGGGGTCTGGGGAGCACTGGGTCATACTGGGAGGCACTGGGATGAACTGGGAGGGGTTTTGGGGAGCACTGGGTCATACTGGGAGGCACTGGGATGAACTGGGAGGAGGTTTGGAGGGGACTGGATCATACTGGGATGAACTGGGAGGGGATTTGGGGGGGACTGGGTCATACTGGGATGAACTGGGATGAACTGGGAGGGGGTCTGGGGAGCACTGGGTCATACTGGGAGGCACTGGGATGAACTGGGAGGGGGTTTGGGGGGGACTGGGTCATACTGGGAGGCACTGGGCCATACTGGGAGGCACTGGGCGGGGGTCTGTGGGGCACTGGGCCATACTGGGATGCATTGGGAAGAGGTCTGGGGGGCACTGGGCCATACTGGGTGGCACTGGGATGAAGTGGGAGGCACTGGGAGGGGGTCTGGGTGGCACTGGGCCATACTGGGAGGCACTGGGAGGCACTGGAGGTGCCCTTGGGAAGGTTCCCTCCCCCCTCCCCCTCCTCCCTTATCAGTCTCAGCTCTTATCAGGGCTGGGGGGGGGAGGAGGGGAACTGGTTCAGACTGGGCTGTACTGGGAGGAACTGGTTAATGGTTAACGAGGCCTTATCTGAGCAGGGGGAGACTGGGAAGGGCACCAGTAAGGACCAGTAAGGACCAGTAACAACCAGGGACCCCCCAAACACCCCCTCCCAGTTCATCCCAGTGCCTCCCAGTATGACCCAGTGACCCCCAGACTCCCTGCCAGTTCATCCCAGTGCCTCCCAGTATGACCCAGTGACCCCCAGATCCCCTCCCAGTTCATCCCAGTGCCTCCCAGTATGGACCAGTGCCCCCAAACCCCTCCCAGTTCATCCCAGTGCCTCCCAGTTCATCCCAGTTCCCCCCAAACCCCCTCCCAGTTCATCCCAGTGCCTCCCAGTACGTCCCAGTGCCCCCAAATCCCCTCCCAGTTCCTCCCAGTGCTCCCAGTTCATCCCAGTGCCCCCCAATCCCCTCCCAGTTCATCCCAGTGCCTCCCAGTGCCCCCCAAATCCCCTCCCAGTTCATCCCAGTGCCTCCCAGTCCATCCCAGTGCCCCCCAAATCCCCCTCCCAGTCCATCCCAGTGCCCCCAAAACCCCTCCCAGTTCATCCCAGTGCCTCCCAGTCCATCCCAGTGCCTCCCAGTTCATCCCAGTGCCTCCCAGTTCCATCCCAGTACCTCCCAGTCCATCCCAGTGTCCCCAAATACCCTCCCAGTTCATCCCAGTGCCTCCCAGTATCTCCCAGTAGCCCCCAAATCCCCTCCCAGTTCGTCCCAGTTCATCCCAGTGCCCCCCAGATCCCCTCCCAGTTCATCCCAGTGCCCCCCAAATCCCCTCCCAGTTCATCCCAGTGCCTCCCAGTTCATCCCAGTGCCCCCCAAATCCCCTCCCAGTTCATCCCAGTTCATCCCAGTGCCCCCCTGGAGCCTCCCAGTTCATCCCAGTGCCTCCCAGTTCATCCCAGTTCATCCCAATGCCCCCAAATCCCCTCCCAGTTCATCCCAGTGCCTCCCAGTATGCCCCAGTGCCCCCAAATCCCCCTCCCAGTTCATCCCAGTGCCTCCCAGTATGTCCCAGTCCCCCCAAACCCCTCCCAGTTCATCCCAGTGCCTCCCAGTTCATCCCAGTGCCCCCCAGATCCCCTCCCAGTTCATCCCAGTGCCTCCCAGTACCTCCCAGTGCCGCCCAGATCCCCTCCCAGTGTCCTTCCAGTGCCTCCCAGTTCATCCCAGTAGCTCCCAAATCCCCTCTCTGTTCATCCCAGTGCCTCCCAGTATGGACCAGTGACCCCCTGACTCCCTCCCAGTTCATCCCAGTATGGCCCAGTGCCCCCCAAACCCCCTCCCAGTTCATCCCAGTTCATCCCAGTGCCCCTCAAACCCCCCCAAATCCCCTCCCAGTTCATCCCAGTGCCCCCAAATCCCCTCCCAGTTCATCCCAGTGCCTCCCAGTATGACCCAGTGCCCCCAAATCCCCTCCCAGTTCATCCCAGTCCCTCCCAGTATCTCCCAGTGCCCACCAAATCCCCTCCCAGTCCATCCCAGTATGCCCAGTGCCCCCCAGATCCCCTCCCAGTTCATCCCAGTGCCCCCCAAAACCCCTCCCAGTTCATCCCAGTCCCTCCCAGTCCATCCCAGTGCCCCCCAAACCCCCTCCCAGTTCATCCCAGTACCTCCCAGTATGACCCAGTGCCCCCCAAACCCCTCCCAGTTCATCCCAGTATGAACCAGTGCCCCCCAAACCCCTCCCAGTTCATCCCAGTACGGCCCAGTGACCCCCAGACCCCCTCCCAGTTCATCCCAGTGCCTCCCAGTTCCTCCAAGTGCCCCCCAAACCCCCTCCCAGTTCATCCCAGTACCTCCCAGTATGACCCAGTGCCCCCCAAACCTCTCCCAGTCCATCCCAGTGCCTCCCAGTACGGCCCAGTGCCCCCAAACCCCCTCCCAGTCCATCCCAGTACCTCCCAGTATGACCCAGTGCCCCCCAAACCTCTCCCAGTCCATCCCAGTACCTCCCAGTACGGCCCAGTGCTCCCCAAACCCCCTCCCAGTCCATCCCAGTACCTCCCAGTATGTCCCAGTGTCCCTCAAACCCCCTTCCAGTTCATCCCAGTTCATCCCAGTATGACACAGAGCCTCCCAATCCCCCTCCTAGTGCCTCTCAGTATGGCCCAGTCCCCCCCAAACCCCCTCCCAGTTCATCCCAGTATGGCCCAGTGACCCCCAGAACCCCTCCCAGTTCAACCCAGTATGACCCAGTCCCCCCGAGACCCCCTCCCAATTCATCCCAGTGCCTCCCAGAGCTACTGGGATGGACTGGGAGCTACTGGGAGGGGACTGGGATGGACTGGGAGGCTACTGGGATGGACTGGGAGGCTACTGGGATGGACTGGGAGGCTACTGGGATGGACTGGGAGGCTACTGGGAGGGGACTGGGATGGACTGGGAGCTACTGGGATGGACTGGGAGCGACTGGGAGCTACTGGGAGGGGACTGGTCGCTACTGGTGTGCACTGGGAGGCACTGGGAGCGGAGTTGGGGTCCCCTGTACCCCCCCGGACCCTCTCCCCCCTCCCCCCCCTGCGGTTGCTATGGGAACAGCTTCCCCCCCCACCCCCCCTTCCCCTCCTGCCCCGCGCTCAAAATGGCGGCGCCCGGAGGGAGCCGCTCTGCCCCGCGCGCCCTTGCCGCCCGCCAGCGAATCAGCGCGGAGCTGGGGCGGGACTACGCCTGCCTTTCACCAATCGCCTCGCGCGGTCGCGCCGAGCGGAAGAGACGACACGGGGCGGGGGGCGGGGCGCCGTGGGGCGGCTGCCAATGGGGGCGCGCAGCCCGGCGTGGGGAGGCGGGGAAGGGTGAGCGGCGGCGGCCAATAGGAGCGAGGGGGTGGAGCCAAGGGTCCTCCGCGCTCGGCAGCAGCCGCGTGAGTGGGGAAGGGGGGGAGGGAGGAGGCTTGGGGGGACCCCAAAGAGGGGGAGGGGGAGGGGATGGGACCCCCAAATGTGGGGAGGGGGAGAGAGGGGGGAGGGGTAGGGATGGGACCCCCAAATGTGAGGAGGGGGAGAGAGGGGGGAGGGGTAGGGTGGGACCCCCAAATGTGAGGAGGGGGAGAGGGGGGGAGGGGGCAGGGATGGGACCCCCAAATGTGGGGAGGGGGAGAGGGGGGAGGGGCAGGGATGGGACCCCCCAATGTGGGGAGGGGGAGAGAGGGGGGAGGGGCGGGGATGGGACCCCCAAATGTGGGGAGGGGGAGAGGGGGGGGAGGGGCAGGGATGGGGGCCCCCCAATGTGGGGAGGGGGAGAGAGGGGGGGGGGGTAGGGATGGGACCCCCAATGGAGGGAGGGGGGAGGGGGGGAGGGGGGGGGGGGGGGGACCCAGAATGTGAGGAGGGGGAGGGGGAGGGGTAGGGGGGGGGGAGGGGGGGGGAGGGGGGGGGGCGGGGATGGGACCCCAAATGTGGGGGGAGGGGGGGAGGGGGAGGGGGGGGGGGGGGGGGGGGGGGGCCCCCAAATGGGGGAGGGGGGGAGAGGGGGGGGGGGGGGAGGGGTGGGCGCCCAGGGGAGGGGGGGAGGGGGGAGGGGGGGGGGGAGTGGGGAGGGGGGGGGGAGGGGGGGGGGGGGGGGGGGAGGGGAGGGACCCCCGGAGGGTGGGGGGGGAGAGAGGGGGGAGGGGGTAGGGAGGGGGGGACCGGGAGGGGAGGGGAGGGGGAGGGGAGGGGGGAGGGGGGGAGGGGGGGAGGGGCAGGGGGAGGGGGAGGGGGAGAGAGGGGGGGAGGGGGAGGGAGGGGACATGTGAGGGGGGGGGGGAGGGGGGGAGGGGGCGGGGAGGGCGGCAGATGTGGGGAGGGGGAGGGAGGGGGGAGGGGGGGGAGGGGGGGGGAGGGGGAGGGGAGGGGGAGGGGGGGGGGGAGAGGAGGGGAGGGGAGGGGGGGGGGAGGGGGGGACAGGGGAGGGGGGAGGAGGGGGGAGGGGGAGGGGGGGGAGGGGGGAGGGGGGGGGAGGGGGGGGGGGGGGATGGGGAGGAGGGGAGGGGGAGAGAGGGGGGAGGGGGGGGGGATGGGACATGGGGGGGGGGAGGGAGAGGGGGGAGGGGTGGGAGGGGAGTGGAGGGAGGGGGGGAGGGGGGGGGGGCAGGGGAGGGGACCCCAAAGTGAGGGGGGGGGGGAGGGGGGGGAGGGGGACTGGGGGGAGAAGGGGAGTGGGGGGGGGGGAGGGGGAGGGGGGAGGGAGGGATACCCCGGGGAGGTGGGGAGGGGGGGAGGGGAGGGGGGGGGGGGGGAGGGGACGAAGTGGGGAGGGGGAGGGAGAGGGGGGAGGGGGCGGGGATGGGCGGA